>NW_007079783.1:257926-286351 GCF_000164805.1 Carlito syrichta | reverse complement strand
AGATCATGCTTCTCCCTCCTCCTGGGAGAGACCCCCCTTTGGAAATGCAGGGTGTGTTCTCTTGCTGGGATGTGCTTCCCCTCCCCTTTCTGCAGGCTTGACTTCCTCATCCATATCTGTCCCTCCCCCCAGCTTTTCCCAATCTGCCTGGTCTAGTACCCCTGATTAGAGCAGATATGCAGGTCCAACCTCCTCCTCTCTACTCTGGGGGTCCCCCGTGGCTACCAGGGCAAGGCTTCCCTGCCCTCCTCACCACAAGTCCCTCCTAGAGCCCTCTTTGCAGCAGTGTTCCCCCTCCTCCCATCAGAATGTTTCCATGAGTTTGATACCTTCTAAGTGCCTAAGGTCTCCCTTTGGAGGAAGTGCCTGCTGATTTCTGCCTGGCCTCTCTTCAGACACTGGCCACAGCTTAGAGAAGGCAGTAGGGGCCTTCACCCCATTGTCTCAGTGGGTGAGAATGGGTCCACCAGAAGTTGGTGTGGGGCGGGTCTATCTTTCCAGGAAGATCAGAGCAGCATCTAGGCCTGCACAGGCCCTGAACTCTCTGCCTCCTGTCTCCTATCTTCTGCCTGTGCTGGATACCTCCTAGAATTATCCTCAGCCACCGGAGCCAACTGACACTCTCCTGATGTTGGCTGTGAGATGGCTTTGCTCTTGTGCTGTCTTGCCTGGTCAGCTGACTGTCCTCTGTAGACAGAAAAGGTGGGCACTCCTTTCTTCACCAGAGGAGAAGGGGGAGCCATGTACCTGTATGAACTATGCGGAAGAGAGACAAGAGCCTTCTGTCCCTGAAGGAATCTAGCATGACACTTCAGCCCTGTGTGTGCTGCCTTTTCAGTCAGGGCTTCTCCAGACCCTTGGACTCCACAGACCCTCTTTTTTCTTGGGAAATTAGAATAAGGGGTTATATTAATTAGGATAGAAGCTAGGCTGCGAGAACAGAGAGACTCCAAAATACAATGACTTAGACAAGAAATGTGTTTTCTCTCCCAAAACAACCCAGAGGCAGTAGCCCAGGGGTCTGAGTGTGGCTCAGGGATCCTCTGTGTGATGCCTTTGTCTCTGGTCATCCCCCAGCCAGCAGGAAGGAGGAAGAGGCCAGGGGAGCCCACATCCCTTTCTCCCTTGGGAGCATCACTTGAAGAACACGTCACTTTTGATCACATCCCTGTGGCAGGAGCACAGCCACACTGAGCTGCAAGCTGGCTGCCAAGTGCAGACTCCAATGGGCGTCCGGTTACTTAGCTAATAGACAGGAGTCATGTTTTCTAAGTAGGGGAGGAGCAATACTGGCATGTAGCAATTTCCAACACAGCACTGGTTCTCCAGGAATGGGGCATTTGGCTGTCATCCCTGATGCAAGTTGACACGCTGACTTGGACGGAAGATAGTGGTGAATGAACAAGCATATCAAGGTGAAGATAGGATTCTAATGCCCTGCAATGAGCAGATTAAGTCCTAACCTCCTCACTATTCTGCCTAAAAGATCAACAGTGGCATGAATGAGAAACAGTGGGCTGTTGCATCCAATCCCAAAGCTGAATCCTTGCCTTGATTTCAACTTTATTCCCAAGGCACCACGCTGATATCAGCTTAGCTCCCAGCTAACCACACACCTCCCAACACCTCACTCCAGCCCCAGCCCCAGCCCCATATGCTTCCGAAGGAGCTAGGGACTGCCTCTTCCAGAATACTGGACTCCCCTGCCAGTTATGACCTGTCCTCCTCCAATGGACAGAGATCCTCATGACCTGTCAGAACTCTGAGGGCATTTAGAGATCTTCCCAAGGCCCTCAGCCAGTGGGTGACCAGGTGTCTCCTCCCAGCATCCAGAAGCAAGGCAGCTGTGTCTGGTTTCCTCTCCCAACTAAGGCTGTTGGAAGCTGACCCCGGGCCTCAGGTTAACTTTTCCCCAATGCAGGCATTATACTTGGCAAGGGCAGACAGAGAAGGGCTCTGGGTAGGTCCGTCTGTGACCACAAAGCTGCCAGGTTCTACTTGAGACACTGCTTGAGGAAAAGTATTGCACAGTGCTCAACCATCCAGCCTCTGCGAATCGTGGTTGGAAGGTGCATCTCCCCACCTGTCTGGGAATGTAGAACCAACCCCTGTGTATGTTTCCACCCATCTTGGGAGCCTATCTTGCTCTTAAATCTTAAAATTGGGCAAATGAGGCGCTCTACCCTCATCATATTAAAAGTCCTTTCATCCTCTATTTACTAATCACCAAAAGATTTGCCCACGAAAGTAAACTCTCAAGGATGAGTCTAGAAGCCTTAAATCACTTGGCTGTTACAAAGCCCTGCAGGGAACCTTTCTTGCTAAGAGTTAACTTATCAAGGTGCTGCCCACAAATTTTCCACTTTCTACTTTGTACTCACTGCCAAGTTCTCACATCTTAAGGAGGTGAATTAAAGTTCCTAAGACGGTAGACCACCTTTCAAACAAGCATTACTTCCCTTGCCCTACCCTAATTACCTTTTAAACTCACTTCTGAAGGTCCTCAGGGGAGTGGGCATTTTGTCCAGAAACCATAATATCACCTAAACCGGACATCAGAATGGAGCTACAGCATCATGAGAGCCCAGGTGGTTTGCCCAGATGATGCAGCACTTAGGGAATGCACAGCTAGAGAGAGAGGTCAAAGTGGGGCCACAGGGCACCGTTCTGGGCTTGGACCCAGTTATCACCATGAGTAGACCACCCAGAACCCAGGCTGCCTGTTGGGATGCCTGAGCTGCTGGTAGCTGTGTGTGTGGCTCAGCCTGCTCTGGTCTTCATTTCTCACTAGTTTTCTATCTTTGTGGAAGCGAGTCCATGTACGGTACAATCACAACACAGGTTCCCTCCCAGTTGTCAGAGAACTAATCATGACTGTGCCCTAAGTGCCAGCCTTAGCACTTACCAGTTTATGCTTACCAGCCATACGAAGCATTAGTTTTAATACCAGATATAAATAGTTCTCTTGTTAGTAAATCTACTCAATTTCTCTTATTAAAAAGAACGCAGCATTCAGGTGACTTCAGACGTGAATGCCACTGGACAGATCAGATATGATCAAATATCTGATCCTATTGTCCGCCATTTTATCTGCTGCCTCTGAGGGGCTTATGCTTGTTCCTGGTTTAGAGATGCCAAAAACACAAAATGAAATGCCTCTGTGCTGTACTTGCTCTAGCTTCTGTGACTCATGTTGAGCAGAAAGAAAACATTTAAAAAAAAAGAAGAAGAAATCAAAGCAGGTTTTCTAGTGGTTCCTTCTACTTTTCTGATACTTTGGTGGTTCTCAGCCCTCTTTGGACATTAGAGCCACCTGAAGATATGTTTACTGGGCCTTACCCAGACCAATAAATAAAAGTCTTTGCAGGATGGAGCTGGGCTATGAGTTTCTTTTAAAGACCCACCCATGAAGTTCTAACTATAGGCTGGATGGAGTTATCTACAGATGATACTGTGTCATATTAGTATGACGTCTATCCTTCCCTCACTCCCTTCCTTTTCTTTCTCTCTTCCTCCGATTAGCACTTATTGAGTGCTGGCTACAGAATAAAATTTGTATTTTGGAAGTGGGGGACACGTAGACAGATATGTACACGTGTTTTTGTAGCTGTGACACCAACATGACAGAAGACAGACAGGGATGGTGGGTTCCAACTAAGAGAAGGGTGGGGGTTAGTCAGGAAAGACGTCTCAGAAGTCTTGCTTTTTCAAGGGCATTGGTATTCTTTGGTTTCCTCTTTAATCTGATCTCTCTCACTATTATGACAACAACAGAAATAGGGTGTAACTCTTTGTTTTAGTTTGAATTTTCCCTGAGAGCAGAGGCATGTTAGTTTGTTAGGACTGCCATAAAAGACGTACTACAGACTCGGCAGTTTAAACAACAGAAATGTATTGATGCACAGTTCTGGAGGATGGAAGTACAAGAGAAAGGTGTTGGAAGGGTTGGTTCCTTCTGGGACCTGTGAGGGAAGGACCTGCTCCAGGTCTTTCTCCTGGGCTCATAGATGGCCGTCTTCTTGTCCATTGCGTGTTCTCCCTATATGGACATGTCTGTGTTCAAATTTCTCTTTTTGTGACATCAGTCATAATGCATTAGGTTGCACTATCATAACATCATGTTATCTAATTACACCTGCAATGACATTTCTAAATAAGATCACATTCTGAAGTCCTTTGAGTTGAGACTTCAACATATGAATTTGGAGTGGGGCAAGGGCACAATTCAACCTTTAACAAGAGGCTTTGGAAAAAATCTGAATCAGGAAAAAAGCCGAGAGTCTCCCACAGAATGAGCCTGAGATAGGATACAAGCAACATGCGTAGAACCACTGCAGCTGTGTGGAAAGCAGGAGGGCCAGGCATCACCTACCACTCTGCTAGGAAGACAGTTTCTTCAGAGATGCTTTGTTTCTTCACCATTTGCCTGACTTGGACTGAGCTTTTTCTAATATTCTGGCCTCTAGGGGAATTGGAAAAACTGACATGGTTAATGTGGATCTCCATAATACTGCCAGATACATAGCTTAGCCAGCAGGCTGGTGATTGAAAACACCTTAAATGGGATTAAAAGCCTTCTAGATATTTCAAACAGCAACTACCTGCTGTGACAGCCAGTAGGGACACTACGTTATTAGAAACACCATCTTGCTTGGGGAGATGAAGTCTCCCAATACTCAATTAGCAAAGGCTAAAATTTAAAAAATAAAAAGTGTGTAGGGATTGAAAATGCAGCCATGTGTTGCTTAACAAAAGAGATACGTCCTGAGGAATGCACTGTTAGGAGATTCTGTTGTCACGTGAACATCATCAAGTGTGCTTACACAATTGTAGATGGTATAGCCTACTGTAGACCTAGACTATGTGATGTAGCCTATTGTGCCTAGGTTGCACACCTATATAGCATGTTACTATATAGTAGATAATGGCATAACACAGTAGCATTTGTGTATCTAAACATAGACAAGGTACAGTAAAAGTACAGTATTGCATATCATATATATTATAATCTCATGGGATTGCCCTCATATATGCAGTCTGTCATTGGCCAAAACTGAAATGTTGTAATGTGGCACATGACTGTATGTGCTCAGTAGAAACTCTTAGATATAGACTGTAGTGGATCAACTAAATTTGTTTACCCAATATGACTTGAGCACCTACTATGTCCCAGGCTTTATTCTAGGTACACATTAGTAAAGAAACAAGGAAAACCCTTGTCCTCTTGAAACCTAGGTTCTAGATGCCACTTGTTATCCTCTGTCGCTTACTTATGAGTATTATTTAAATGATAATATTAAACCCCATCAAAATCAATATTTCAGACAAGGAAGAGGTTATAACCAATGAAGTATTTTAGAGGGAATACTTCAAAAATATTGCAATGGATTTTTTCTGTGGTAGGTTTATGAATGTTTTTTTATTATTCTTTCCTACTTTTCTGTTTTTCACATTGTCTTTAATAGGCATATGCTATTTTTACATTGAAAAAAAAATTTAAAAATAAGAGTGAAATCCAAGAGGCTTCTTGTCTAGATGAGTTTTACAAAAAGTATTCCCAGCAGGCATAAACTTTGGAATGAGACTACCTTGGGATCTAATCCCAGCACTGCCCCCTTATCAGCTAAGTGATCGTGGGTGCATCACATAACCTTCTATCTTATACATAATTTAATTACAGTGTCATAATCTATAAAACTTGGGGCACTACGTCGAACTCCCAGTTATTAAAAGATAAAACTCAACAGATATAAGCAAACCTAAAACAGTGTTCTGCCCATAGTCGGTGCTCAACATTTGCTGGATTGAGCAGAGAAAGTCCCACTGAGATCAAGCCTGGCACCTTCATGCGCTGCTAGTGAGAATGTAGCTAGAACTCTCATTTTAAAAGAAATACGGCAGTATCCTGAAGAATCAAGCAGATGCCTAACATACATTCTAGCCATTTCGCTTTGGGAGATTTGCCCAAAAAGGTTACAAACTATACTCTTCCTTGTGCACAAATAATCATAGCAACTTTATTTGTAATAGCATATTAAATGAGTGAAATGAGACATAAAATAGTACATACGGTATGGCTCTGTTTATTTAAAAGAACAGTAATAGGAAGCAATTCATGAGTTGCTTCATGATGGGACAGAGATGGAGAAGGGAAAGGTAGGAGGATTATGAGGTGTCAGCTGGAAATCTTTGGGGATTTTATGGATGAGTTTACTATTCTGAATGAGGCGATGGTTCCATGGGTGCGTCAAAGCTTAGGAAATTGTGCACTTTAAATATTTGTGAGTTATTAAGTGTTAATTTTGCTTCGATAAAAATGTTTTAAAAATTAATTTCAAGAGGAAAGCATTATCTGTCACCTTTCTTAATCAGTCTTAGACTTGCTCACAAAGGGAGCAATGAATTAGGTGCCCAGTTAATTGTGAGAATCCTGGCAAGTCTTTTCCTGTGAACTGTGAGGTTGGATTCACAGCAGGGGAAGAGATTTAAATTTCTCATTGCAGCTGGTCTGAAGTTATTAAATTTTAAAGAATGGTATGGATTTCTGTCCAGAACCACAAGACAAAGCTATAAGACAGAGTGCTACATTTCTTGACTGTCAAGAACTGATATAGCGGGCAAGGAAATATAAAATGCCTCATCAAAAAATTAATGCACCCATATTCTAGAGGCTATTGTATCTGGGTGACAAATTTCAGATGATGAAAAGAGATGCAAATGTAAGCCATGTGGGCCGATTTTTTTTCTTTTTAAAGATAAAGCAGTGATACTGATATCACACTTAAATATATGAGTCAAAGTAGGATCTCTCTCTGTTTTTTTTTTTTTAAATAGAAAAACCAGGCTGGCTTTGCCAGGATTAACAATGACAAGTCACAAATCCCAGGAAACAGCAAATAAATTTCGGGGCCAAACTAAAGGACTAGCTTAAATGAATTAATACCTCAACAAGCAGGATCAGAGAGAATTTGTGCTAAGAGACTAAAATATGTCATTTTGTTTCACTCTTGACTAGCAGAGTTGTGAGCCCCATAGTCCTAAGATAAAAGCAAGAATCCTGGGCTGTTTTGCTAATGGCTATTAGCCATTTAAAGACACAGAGACATTGCGCATTTGTGGGGTATCTTGTCATTATTTAAAATTGCTTTAGAATATTTTTAACTTTTAAAATGACCCTGGAAAAAACTTAAGTGGCATCCAGATTAGTTCCTTTACTCAAGCTGACCTGACTTCGCCAAATGTTCAGTACATTCATTCCAGTGAGACTGAGGAACATGCAGATGCCTTCAGCTTTGCACTGTCTGATGGAGTCAACGAGGCGGAGGATGCTGTTTTGCTGGGTCATATTTGATTTGACCTGGAATGGTTGCCCAAGCCCCCAGAATCATGCAGTAAGTTTTGTTGTTGCCCAGCGGCTAAAGTGGTACATGAGAAGTTAGAATTATAGATACTAGAGTCAAAAGGGCCCTGGAAGAATATCCAGCGAAGTTATCAAGGCCAGAAATAGCTCACCAGTCACAGGAACAAGGCTATATGTAGCCAAGTCCTAGGAATCTAGTGCTCAAAAGCTAAAGCATCACACGGTCTTAGGAATGAGGGCAGGTTTTCAGAAAGGACTCGGACACTATTGGAGAGAGACATAAACATGAGAGAGGGACTTGGAGGAAAAAGCAGTGGCTCTACCTTTCACAGATTTTACCTGCAACCACAAATCCCAGGAGAAAGGAGAGTACCATTTATTGAACACCTGCCATTGACTTGGCACATCGAAGCCTTGATAATCAAGTTAACAAGTGCTCCCACAGAACATATGCTGCTGGAGAGATCTGCCAGCAACTCTAGCACAAGGTCCTCGAGTGCAGGATATAAACGCTCCAAGAAAACTACACAGGCCTCTCAATCTGTGAGAGTACGGCATCTCCCTAGCCTTAGAGTCATGGCTGGCATGTTGATATTCTGTCTCTGCTTCTCTCTTCCCCTTACAACAGGTATCCAGATTAGTTCCTTTACTCAAGCTGACCTGACTTCGCGAAATGTTCAGTACATTCATTTCAGTGAGACTGAGGAACACACAGATGCCTTCAGCTTTGCACTGTCTGATGGAATCAACGAGGTAGGGGAGGCACTGGCTTCCATCACTGGGTGTGTTGATTCCTTGCCATCTTTCTTGGAAGGAGTCGGCAGAGCAATGGTTGAGAAGAGGGCTTCATTTTCCTCTGCTCTCTGCCAAGGGATAGGGGCAGCATCCACACCACCTGGGCTTTTACTCAAGAATACTCTGGGCTCCTGGTTAGTCGGTTGTGCCTGGAATGGTGTGAAAGTGAAAGCAGGGAGCACCTACCTTGAACTTGTTGGGTAGGTGCTGGGTCAGGCGTCCCACTTGCATCCTTCTGTTGTCCTAGGTGACTCAGACCTTCCATATCACCATTCGCCCTGTGGATGATTCATTGCCCATTGTGCAGAATGCTGGGATGCGGGTGCAGGAGGGTGTGAGGAAGACCATCACAGAGTTTGAGCTCAAGGCGATGGATGCAGACACAGAGGTAAGACTGCTCCCCTGGGTTCTCCTGCTAAATAAGAGGTTGCAACTCTTGCTTTACAGCTGTGCATCCTGAAGGCAGGGTGGTAAGTGCAAGTATCCCTGAAGGACTAAAAGACAGAAGATACCATGGCCTTCTGGAAAAGATATACTAACATATTTGAGATCAAATAGTTTTAAATTCTTTCTGAAATCATAGATGCATTCATTCCCTCCCCTGATTACATGTGATTGTCCTTTTAAGATGCTGATTTTTTATTAGAATTCACAGAAAATCAGGTAAATGACATTTCACTCAGTGTTCTTGTTATTCCTGTTAGAGAGAATAGGGGTTTCTTTACCTATATATCTTTCCCTTCTTTTCACTTCCTTCTTCCACACTTTTCTGATGGCAACTAATTATTACAGTCAAAGCCTTCTCAAAGACTAGGCTTTATACAGTAAAGCAAGGCATGTGGAAACTAAGCCCTTATTCTCATGCCTACAGATCCAAGCATCTCACATTCTGACATGACTTAGCTCACATGAAAGCATAACACCACACTTACTAATTAGTTCCATGTCTCCCCTTCTCTGTGCCAGCACTCATTCATTTATTCAATCTTTCATCAAATATCAATACCTCTTAGGTTCTAGACTCTGCCTTAGATGCTAAAGACAGAGTTGTAAGTAAAACAGATAACGTTCCAGGCTTAGGGAGTTTACATCCTTTGGTTGAAGTGAAATGATAAAGAAAGAAGGAACATATCATATTAGATATGACAAGTGCTATGAAGAAAAATAAAGCCAGGTGAGAAGAGTGATTGGTGGGTGTACTGTTATAGACAGAATGTCAGGAAAGTCCTCTCTGAGGGGGTCACATTTGAGCATTGATATTGCTAAGCAAAAGAGCATGCTATGCAGTTATCTAGGAGAATTTACTTTCCAGGCAGAGGAATCACAAGTGCAAAGGTGCTGTGGTCAAGTATGCTTAGACCCTGGAAATAACTACAACATAGGTTGCAAAAGGCCAAGAGGCTGAAACCTAGTGAGCAAGCAGGAGAGAAGAATGAGGCTGAGAGAAGACCTGAGATCAGGTCACTGAGGGCCTTGTGCTCAAATCAGGCCTTGGCATCTCATTCTAAATTGGTGGGAAGCCACTGAAAAGCCTCTTTCTTTTTCCTTCTACAGGTCACCTTAGAAGCAGCAATGAAAAATGAGAAATTTGCTTCTATTCTAATGCATATGGGAGTCTGTATATAAGAGTTGTAGAAAATGCAGAAAATTGGGGTTAAAAGGAGATTAATAGTTTAAAAGGTCTATTTCCTATCATCTTGGTAGAGATTAAAATTTAGGCTTCCTTCTGTGACCTGAATAAAGCAAATTTAAATGTTTCAGTCTTATAGCTAAAGGTATAGTAAACAATACGGCTTTTCTTTTTAGCTTTATTTTAGTGTCTATGAACAATGTAATTCTGGTTTTATAAATGTCTTCAGGCTCTGCTGCCCATGGCCGGCTGCTGGCCATCACTCACTCATCTGGTTTCTGTCATGAACATCCCTCCCCACTGACTTTTTCCCTCTGGACAGGCCGAGTCTGTGACATTCACCATTGTGCAGCCCCCGCGCCATGGTGCCATTGAGCGAGCCGCAAAAGGGCAGCATTTCCACCTTGCCTCCACCTTCACCATGGAAGACATCTACCAGAACAGGGTCAGCTACAGCCATGATGGTAGCAACTCCCTCAAGGACTGGTTCACCTTCACTGTTTCTGATGGGACAAACCCCTTCTTTATCATTAAGGAAGGAGGAAAAGAGGTGAGAGGTGGAGGAGTGAAGGAGAAAGTCTTGCAAGGCATGCCTGAGGCAGAACATGGGTTTTTGCATCAAGCATAGTGTTGAGTTCTTGTTCTGTCACTAGCTAGTAGATTGGCCATGAGCAAATTACTTTTCTAAGCCTCAGTTTTTTTTATCTGTAAAATGGGAAATAATTAGCTTAAGGATCCAAGGAGGTCATTCACATATAGTGCTTAACACTGTTAGCAAATAGTAAGCACCCAATAAAAGGTGATTGTTGTTGATATCTCCATTATTTCTGGTGATTGTTGTTGTCATCATTATTTCTGGTGATCCCTGTTGATATCACCATTATTTCTAGTGATTGTTGCTATTGATGTCACCATTATTTCTAGTGATCCTTGTTGATATCACCATTATTTCTGGTGATTGTTGTTATTGATATCATTATTATTTCTGGTGATACTTGTTGATATCACCATTATTTCTGGTGATTGTTGTTCTTGTCACCATTATTTCTGGTGTTCAGTGTTGTTGATATTACCATTATTTCTGATGGTTGTTGTTGATGTCACCATTGTTTCTGGTGATCGTTGTTGATGTCACCATTATCTTGCAATCGTTTTGTTAAATTAGAATTATTTCTGGTATTCATTGTTGACATTATCATTATTTCTTTTTTCTCCTTTGCCCACCCTTTCTTCACTCTTTACATTTTCTTTCATCTGGTTTTTGAATAATATGTGACTCTAAATTATCTTTCTCTTTTTGGACTAAGTTCCCTCAGTCCAACCAGAGTTTCTCAGTCTTTGAGAAATGACTCAACCAATTAACAGTGGTTAAGAATGTGGCTTTTCGCCTAAAAGATATTGATTTAATTCTAGCCTTGTCACTTATAAACTGGATGTATTCGTAAATCATGTAAACTTCCTAAACTTCAGCTTTTCTATCTGTAAGATGAAAATGACAGCTATTCTTCTCATGTACATCAAGCACTTAGCCCAGTTCCTAGCACACAAGGAACATTGCATACACTGAAGCTATAATCATCCTCCTCCTCCTCATCATCATCATTGCCATCATTTTAGGACCAGCTTATGAAACTTCAACATTTTCTCTTGAGATCATCCAACTGGCAAGCTTTACTTTCTAAAGGAATTGCTGTCTTCCAAGTGTCCAGAAGAAGCTTTAAGATTTCCCTCCTACCACCTTTCCTCATTTCACTCATTCCTTCTTCTGCAGCCAGGTCTCCTGCAGTGCCATACACTTCCCCCTGATAAAAGCTGCACTCCAGTGAAAGGTGGGCCCAAGAGCACCTCTGTGCTCCACACACCTGCGTCTGCCTGGGCAGAAGCAGCGTTAGTGAGCAGCATGTGGACCCCCAGGATAGCATCAAGATCCACCACTCAGTTCTGCAGAGTTCCTTTTTTACTTTCGCAGTGAATGATTATTTTTCTGGAAGCAAGATTCTCCCATGTCCTTTAGAGATAAACAGGCGGTGAGAAGGTTATTCTCAGTTGGCTGGCGTGTCCATGGATGACTCTGGGGATTTCCTGCCATTTCGGTGTCTGCACTGCATCAACACCTGGCAGGTCATCACTTGTGTTTTTGTCCTCCCAAACTATAGCTGCTCCCTAGTTAGTTTGACTTTCAAAAAAGAACAAAGATTTCAGGATGCATCATCAAGAGAGCTGTTCTTTTATAAACATAAAAGTTCACAGCAGGTCTCTCAAGAGACCTTGCCATTTAAAAAGCAGAAATCACTTAGAAGGTGGGCTATAGGAGACTGAAAATCCAACACCTTGTTGTCCTGTGTTCCAGCTTGCTGTGTCCACACAGGAGCTGCAAGGCACTGCTCCAACTCACTGTGTGTGTTGAGTGTGTGCATGTGGGTGCGTGTGTGTATGTGCCTGTGGAAATGGGGTCGTACACTCAGCTTCCTTTTAACTTTTCCCACAAATGCTTTGCTTGATTTCCTCTGCCCTTTACTCTTACATAGAGGAGACTTTCTTAAAGCAAACAACAACAAAAACAGAAAGAAAAAAAAAGAAAAGACTATCTCTTTCCATGAAAACCTCTTTTCACACTTGGCATGATCCCACCTGGAGATTTTGAAATTCACATTTTAACAATGATTTTTGTCATGAAAACTTTAACAAGGGGTTATTGAAAGGAAAAATACTTTGTTGTTTCATCTCAGGGCAATATTGAACTCAATTGAAGAAGGCACAGGTGTATAAAAATCAGCACCACAGCAGGTGAGATTCCAGCAGGTGCCATTTGCTCTTTGCTTTTCTCCTCACGTTGTTCTCACTGTATCATTCAGCATTCTCCCATTGGCCTCATGTCAGGTGATGAGGGAGGATCACTGACCTAGCTGCCCATCCTTCAGCTCAGAAGTGTCAACAGATTTTAGGGTCCCAGCTTTGCAGGTCCTGTGCCCAGCTTACTGCAGGTGCCTGTGAATGATGAGTCTTCTCTTCTGGTCTTCCCAACAGATTATGACAGCAGCACCTCAACAGTTCCGAGTAGACATCCTCCCAGTAGATGATGGCACCCCTAGAATTGTCACCAACCTGGGGCTCCAGTGGCTGGAATATATGGATGGCAAGGTAAGGTCTGTCCCATCTGTCATAGTTGCACGACCCAATGTGGGCTACGTCCTTATTCATAACAATGACTTTTGAACAGAACTCCCATTCAACCCACATGTGTTTCCCTCCCTGAATAAGCTGATTTTCCTGAGCTTGGTGAGCTCCATGAGTTTGGTTAGGATTGTTAAATGATCAAGATTGTGCAGGGTCAATAAGGAGTGTGTGTAGTTTAAGAGACTCTTACAAAAAAAAACCCTAAAATATAGTAGGTCAATCAATATAGAATTTTATTTATTTTCTCTCTTGTGGGATATAAGTAAGTGGGCCACCTAGGGCTCTACATGACCACCTAGAGGTGCAGACCCTCCCTACCTCATTGTTCTGCCATTACTAGATTGTTGCTGACGACATAACCAAACCCCTTTAGAAATTCATCAGTACATAAGTGGCCCTTCATATCTATAGGTTCCACATATGCAGATTCAACCAACAATGGCTTGACAAAATTCAAAGAAAAAAATACAGATTTTAAAGTACAGTCTAACAAGTGTTTACCTAGCATTTATAGTGTATTATATTACATGTAAGTAACTAGAGATGATTTAAAGTATAGGAGGATGTGCATGGGTTATGTGCAAATACTATACCATTTTGTGATTCCCAAAGATACAGAGGGACAACAGTACCAGCACATGGGAAGGTAAATCAGAGAAGGGCAAAGAACTTTGTGCTAAGCAAGGAATACAGAAATTGGACACATCCATTCCCAACCAACCTAGGGAACATAGTGAGACTTTGTCTGTACAAAAAAGTCAGAAAATAAGCCTGGTGTGATGGTACATGCCTGTAGTCCCAGCTACTCGGTAGGTCAAGGTGGAAGGATCATCTGAGCCTAGGTGGTTGAGGGTGTAGTGAGCTGTGATCATGTCACTGCACTCCAGCCTGGGCAACTGAAGACCCCAACCCACAGAAGGGAGGAAGCAGGGGGGGAGAGAGAAGAAAGAGATTGAACACAACCCTTGTACTCATGTTCTATTGGCAAGAAATCTGTCAAATGGCCCCACTTGCATGGAAGGTTGGGAGAATAAGACCCCAACCCAAAGAGAGAGAGAGAGAAAAAAGGAAAGGAATGGAAGGGAAGGCAAGGGAGGGAAGAAGGGAGGGAGGGATGGAGGAAGAGAAAGAAAGAGAGAGAGAGAGAGAGAAAGAGAAAGAAAGAAAGAAAGAACTAAAAAAAAGAAAAAAAGAAAGAGAAAAATATATCCCTTGTACTCACATCATATTAACAAGAAATCGATCATACGGCCCCAAATGTTGCATAAAAGTTTGAGAAAATGTCTCTAGCTGGGCAACAAATGCTCAGCTAAAACATTATTCACTAGAAGAAAGGGAGATTGGATCTTGGAAAACCTTTAGTATCTGCCATAGATGGGAAAGAAACAGCCATTTTTGTAGGTGAGTGTGGTAAGGTGAATTTAGAAATTTCCTTCTTTTTCTCCTAATTCCCCAGTTGGTCATTGTAAGGTATATGGTATAATTGGTAATTATAAAATAATATGATAATCATATGAAGCACTCTTTCCATCCCCACCCAAACACACACAGTTTTTTGGTTCCAATGAGAACTGACTTTCTACTTTGGCAGTGGTGTTCCCTCTAGGATGTGGCTTTTGGCATCCCCATGGAGCTGGGTCATTGGTTGTATGTATGGCTGTTGCTCTGTAGCTTCTTGCTGAACTGGTTGGGTTCTCAAAAATACATAAACCACAGTTAGAGCAGATTCCTCTCATGACTTATTTGATTTTTTTTCCCTCCATATTCAGCACAGTCCCATTCTCTTTTCAACACTCTCTAGTTGGGTTTCTACCTCCTGTTCCTACTCTACTGCAGTGACTGTTATTAGAGTCCATTTTGTCAAATCCAAAGGTCAATTATTTGTCCTTACCTTACTAGACTACAAATACTCAATACTGTTGACCACCCCCTATCTTCTTCCAAACCTGGCTCTCACTAAATATTTACTGAATGACTGAGTGAATGAGTGAATTAAAGTTCAGCCAGTATATTTGGGAAATATCAGGGTACCGTATGTTTATCTTACGTGATTTCAAACATTTTAATTGAGTCCTATAAAGTAGAACATGGCCAACTTGTCTGCACTGAATCATTCTTTCAAAGTTCCAAATTCTTTTCAAGTCTCAGCTTCAATCCCTCAATGCCAGATGAAATTCATCTCTCCCTCTCTTAAGAAGTATATGGCACTCTTTTTATATCTTCCATTATAGCTCCTGCCACATTGACCTTGCCCAGGAGCCTTTCTTTAAAGATGTGAATATCTCGAGGGCTGAGGCTGGGATTATTTCCATCCTCATGGCCTCTCCAATCCTGACAGAGTTTTCAATGCAGTAAATGCACTCAGTAAATCATTGTTGAACTGAATTAAATCTGAGTCAGAGGGTCTTGTTCCTGCTTTATTCTCACCTCAGGAATTAAATGTAATGGGTTTCTATTCCAGGCAACCAACCTGATCACCAAGAAGGAACTGCTGACTATGGACCCAGACACTGAGGATGCACAGCTTGTCTATGAGATAACGACGGCCCCCAAGCATGGCTATGTAGAGAACAAGCTGCAGCCTGGCAGAGCTGCCGCCACGTTCACCCAGGGTGGGGACTTGGGGACATCAGGGAGGAGAAGTCTATCCTAATGCCACTCTCCCTATCTCCCCAGTCTCACAGCCACTTCCTGTTACTCATGCCTAAGTCACCCATTTGCAAACAAATAGACCTTTTTAGTGTCTAGCTGTCCAGTTTATGAATTTTACTTCTGATTTTCTGTTACTCTGAACTATGGCAAAAGAAAATTCATCCTGCTTTCTCAGCTCCCAATTGCTTAAGTTTTGACTAGGTTTTCTTTTCTGTTACTCTAAACTATGGCAAAGGAAAATTTATCATGCTTTCTCAGCTCGCAATTGCTTTAAGTTTTGGCTAGTTTTTCTGGAAGAGTACATGATATTGCTTTGTTATTTTTTCTTTCTTTTTTTTTATTTCAATAGTTTTGAGGGATACAAATAGTTTTTGGTCTGGGCTTTAAGTGTACCCACCAACCCTACTTGTGTACATTGTACCCGACAGATGATTTTTTTTTATCCCTCCACTTCTTCCCCTCCTCCCCCTTCTAAGTCTCCAGTGTCCATTGTACCATTCTCTGTATCTTTGCAGACCCTTAGTTTAGCTCCCACTTATAAGTGAGAACATGTAGTGTTTGGTTTTCTGTTCCTGAGTTAGTTCACTTAGGATGATATTCTCCAATTCCATCCAAGTTGCTGCAAAAGATGTGATTTCATTCCTCTTGATGACTAAGTAGTATTCCATAGTATAGATACCACATTTTCATTATCCGCTGTTCAGTTAGTGGGCACTTAGGTTGATTTCACATCTTTACTATTGTGAATTGTGCCATGATGAACATGCAGGTGCAGTTGTCTTTTTCATGTAAGAAAAACGATCTCTGTTCTTTTGGGTATGATTTTTTTTTTTGAAGTGACATCATCAACAAAACAAAAAATAACTGGACTTTATGAAAGACCTGTGATCCTGTGTGGTTTATTTTTTGTTCTTTAAGGATTACAGACTTTTTTCTTTCTGTCTTCAACCAAGAAATTAAAATAAATGTGTGTAGATTGCTCAGCAGAGATTCTTTCCTGCTTTGAATCATATCACGCAGTCATTTTGTGTCCATGTCTTATGAGCTTGTCAGATACCTTTTGACGTCTTTTGAGGGTGGACCTGTTAGGAGCAGTCATTGCAGAAGTGCCCATTGAAATTCATGCTCCACATTTCCTTTTTTTCTCCCTATTCTCTCTTAATGACTTTTTAGCTGTGCTTTCTGTATAGGCTGTTTTAATCCAAACTAAGCTGTTCTTATTAGCACATAACTTCCCAGGAACTTTCTTTAGAAGGAATTAGGTCTTTGTATGAGGATGGGGTTCAAAGGTTTGTCTCTGTCAACTCTTGGATATGCTTTTCAACATTTCAAATATGTTGACTGAAGTGCTTTTTGTCAGGACCCTAGATTCTTACTTTGTAATAGCATGAGGGTATTCTCAATACATAAAAACAGATATTTTATTACACAGAAATACAAAATTTTATTTTGAAATATGGCAGAAACATTTATTTTTTAGACTTCTATACTTCTGGTTCTTGGGAAAATAAATTTTGTCTAACTCACTAGAAGAATAAATTGACCATGTTGGTGTGGGAATCTATTAGGCTGTCGTTACATTCCTGGATTGACTCAGTGAATTCACAGAGAGTCTTTTTTCTCACAGAGGATGTGAACTTGGGATTGATTCGTTACATGCTGCGTGAGGAGAAGATCCATGAAATGATGGATAGTTTTCAGTTTCTGGTGAAAGATAGTAAACCCAATGTGGTCAATGACAACATCTTCCATATCCAGTGGTCCCTCATCAGCTTTAAATATACCAGGTACAAGTGTTATTGTTTTTTTTCATTCTTGAGAAATGAGTCAGGTAAGCAGAGGGAGTCAGGATAGAGCATGCTGGAGTCAGCTCTAGTCACCTGTTGGTGATGGTAACAGTGATGATGATGATGGCAGTGATAAAAATAAAAATAAAGCCGGGCTCGGTGGCTCAGCCTGTAATCCTGCGCCTTTGGGAGGCTGAGGTAAGTGGATTGCCTGAACCCGCGGATTCGAGACCTGCCTGGGCAGGCGAGACCTCATCTCTACAATAAATTTAAAAAAAAAAAATTAGCTGGGCGTGGTAGCGTGCGCCTGTAGTTCCAGCTACTTGGAAAGCTGAGGCAGAAGGATCGCCGGAGCCCAGCAGGTCGAGGCTGCGGTAGCCAGGAGTGGCCACTGCACTCCAGTCTGGGCGACAGAGTGAGACTCCAACTCAAAATAAATAAATAAATAAATAAATAAATACAAATAAAAATAACACCAAATATTATTGAATGTTGTATGTGCCATGCACTGCACTAGGTACTTGACATACATTATCTTATTTAATATTTGAATTGTGAGATGAATTCTATTTTTATCCCTACAGCAGCAATTAATAGAACCAGAAAGAGGTTAAGTAACTTGCCTACAATCACATAGCTGATAAGCAGTCAGACCAGGTTATAAGCCTGGTGATTCTAACCATGTGCTTTACTGTCTCGCATACAGGTATTTTTGTTTCTGTCTTCAAGTTTTAGAAGGTAATTTGGTAGAACTTATAGAAAAAATAAATCAACTTTCAAGTTGAGAAAACAATCACTGGCCCACACTACCAGTATCTTTGCTTTCCATCTTTACTCTCCTTGTTTTCTATTTGTGTTCTCCCCAGCTCCTTTGTTTTTTTATAAGAATATATACCTTTAAGGGAAAATGCATGGCTTAATGTTGACAGCATTTTAAGACGCTTTCCTAATCTGCTGGGAAGTTAGAGGCAAACAAAGAGATGCCAATTGGTAAAGGTGGTGGGCAAACATGGTATTGATTGTATAGGTTAAATCAGAACTGAGATGATCATTTTTCTGAGGGAAATATCCCTTAAGTCTACAGTTCAGAGACTCATTACTCTAAGAAACCAACTTCATGATAATTCAGATAAAAATTGGAATGTGAGGGGAAAAGGGAAAGTTTAAAAGCCTGATTTCATGTGCCCCAGACTCAGAGTATTCCACTCTTACACACTTTTAGAGAATTAGAGGAAAATTAGAATCAACTTTTATACAAGGGGGGCCTCCCCCCCAAATCTGAATTACCTTTTAGAGAGCAGGCCCCTTGTAATACACTCGGATTTTGTTCCTCCAGATCAAATGGTCAACCAAAGTTTTTATCTGGAAGTTTTGAAAAGGTTGTATCATAATTTGCAGAAGAAATGTCCCGAGTTGTGGTACACAGGTGGTTGGTTCTTCCACCATGACAACATACCTGTCCACACCATGTTGAGTGTTCAGCGGTTTTTGACTTTTTATTTGTTTCCCTGGATGAAAAAAGTCTTCAAGGGGAAACATTTTGTTGATGTGGAAGAGGTGAAACAAAAAATGACAGAAGCACTAAAAGACATCAAAATTAACGAGTTTAAAAAGTGTTTTGAGCAGTTGAAAAAGCATCTTAATAGATGTATTGCATCAGATAGAGAGTACTTTGAAGGTGACTGAAGTTCAAACGTAAGAATAAATATACAGTTTTTTATAAATAAATTCTGAGATTTGGGGTCCCCCTTGTATGTATAATGCTGTTATTTACCTCTTGATTGTTTCCCCTTCAAAAATAAATAAATTTAATAAAATCAGTCCCTTTTTCTGGACAACTCTCTAACATTTAATGGACTAAATGTTAGAGAGGGTCCTGAAGCCAGTATCGAGGACTTACCTCTCTGAGGCAGCAAGACCCACACCCAGTTCCAGTGGCCATCTTCGGTGGTAACAAGCAAAGCCCAGGTCAAACCCTACTCTCCTGTGGCCTTTCTGAACCTAGGTCTCATCATGAAGTAATAACACATGAATAGTTGGCCTTCTACTTTGCAAGCAGTAGAAATTCTGAGCCACAAGCTAAATTAATCCAATCCCTGTCCATTGTCCTAAACCTCTGTGTGTCCAGCATCTTTGCTACCCAGGCTTGACTCCTGATCAGATTCTTAACTCTGGCTCTGCCCTATCTCCTTCAGATACTTCCTGGAGATACGGTCCAGCCATTCCCACCTGAGCTAAGTCATGAGTTGCTTTCCAAGCAGCTTTCTTCCCTAAGAGCCCCATAATGTATTGATTACTCTACCACACTAGGGAGAGATTGTTTGTCCCTTCTCTCCGTTCTGAAATCTGGAGTTCACAGCTCTTATGTGCTGTCCATCTCCAAGTGACTCTCAACTCACTTTCCAAGTCAGACAGGCAAAATTCTGCATCCATAGCTTCCTTGTTCATTTGTGATCTGACCATTCCAGGTGAACATGTTCCCTCAGTTTACAACTTGAATTCTTAAAGGAACCAAACTCCCTCTTCTCTGACTGTCTAATGCCAGTAACCATATAGAAGAGATTGTCATTAAGCACATGGTTTCTTCACAGCCATGGGACAGATTTTCAGAGTCTGCCTTTTTATGTGCTTCTAGCTACAATGTCAGTGAGAAGGCGGGGTCTGTCAGTGTCACGGTGCAGAGGACTGGGAACCTGAACCAGTATGCCATCGTCCTGTGTCGCACTGAACAAGGCACTGCCAGCTCCAGCTCCAGGGCTAGCTCCCGCCCTGGACAGCAGGACTACGTGGAGTATGCTGGTCAGGTAGGTGGGGCACGGCATCCAATTCCTCAGTGCCGGGCAGGTTCCAGCAAGAGCTGGGATATGGTTACAGGGTTCTGTAATCCTGTCCCACTTCCTCCCCCCTTCTTTTCCATGAGCATCCTTCCTCAAGTAGTTCTCCTATGTTCCCTTCCCATGGTCCTCTGTTCTTTATGGTCTCTAATTCCCGTTGACTGAAACTATTATCTAGCTTCTCAGTCTTGACATGTTGCTTCATGACAAAAAGAAGTCTCATAGCTTCATGTTCTACACTCAGCCTCTTGTGTCCTATCCCTTCCACCTTCTCACCTGAAGGGAGGGAAGAGACTGTATAAGGTGACCTGCTAGGAAGCCCTTGGAACATGCCAAGTGAGAGATGAGGACATCTTGGGCTTCAGTTATGAAGTGAAGTCAAAGAGAAGTGGGTGACTTTAACAGATGGGGAAGAACTGATAGAATTTGGCAGTGGATTGATTGACGGTGGGGCAGAAGATGATGGCCCTTACTAGGAGGGAACAGGTTTGACAGAGTTTGGTGCTCATGACTTTGCTTTGAACATGTTGAGTGGAATTGCCGTAGAAACAGCGAGGTGATCACTACATAGGGTAGGGAATGCAGAGAGAAGTCTGGGGTAGAGAGAAAAATTTGCAGGTCACCCTACACACTTCTGGTGTTTAGCACCAGGATGACCATGAGAAAAGGAGAGAGTGAAAGCAGAAGATGAAGGAGGACTGAAACAGTCAACCCCTGTCTGGTAGGGCTCCATATTGTTATCGGTTGTGTAGGACACAATGCCTGTGCTTAGTAAGTTTTCATTAACTGTTTTTCAAAGCTTTTTTTAAATTCTTTGGCAACACAAATCTGTGTAAAGAGAAGTGGTTGCCATTCTTTAATTGGGGCATTTTAGCAGGACTAAGCTAAGGCCTCTTATGTCAAATGTAAGGAATCAGAAAAGAACAGATATGCTAAAGAGTCTTTTAGCAGAATGATAAGACAGAGCATATTTCTGTGTTTTTCATGAATAGACAAATTGCTGGCCATGTGTTCTAGATCTTAAAGAGAGCTCTATTGAGGGTTTCATTTCACAGGGGATGTTTTGAAATACGGAGTTGAATAAAAACAATTTGATTAGTTGAGTTGATTAGATATGCACTAATAATTTTTTGTTTTATTAAAATTGTGTGCTTTTCAGAATTATGTGTTTCTAGAAATGTGTGACTATTTTCTGCATGTTTCAGCTGTCTCAGTTTACACAAAGTACAGCCCAGGACCATTTCCTACCCTTTTAGTTTTAGCCAGGTCAATAGTCTTGGTTTCATGTGAAGGTTTTATCTTTCTTCTTTGTTTTGTTTAGACAAAGCAAATCCAGAATAAATCCCTGTGAGTTCACAATTGTGTGCATATAAAGTAATTTCTCAGTTTTGTACCAGGCTAAATTCATTCACATTATAGTTCTAGTCCATTTTAATGGCAAAGAATTTAGCCAAATATAAAGTTAAAATTGGTCTGACTTGTTTATAATATAACTTTCTATAGATTTAAACTCCATGATTCAGTACTCTGAAATTCTATGTCAAGTCCAGCTGTACAAGTAGTATGGTGATGGTAGCGATAATGTCTTCTGTATGTTAGTGCTTTCATTATACAAGACCTCTCTAGTCCTCTCAGTAAGTATGAGAAGCAAGAGTGTTATTACTATTAGTTAGCTGATAAGGAGTCTGATGTTTATCAAGTTTCATAGCCTTATCAAGCTTGACAGTGACAGAACCAGACTTGGAAACAGAACTTCTTACTCTGGGGCCAGAGCTATTTGCAGCTAGACTTGCCACAGATGGAAAGGGAACTGAGAGATGCAGTGATGACTGTTGCAGTCCCAAGTGAGATGATAACACAGGCTATGAGTGATCATTCCATGTTCTTCTACAACCACCAATTGGTAGGAGATGTCTTTGCTCTCCTTTGCCTTCCTATCCAATAGCCCCCCATCCAGGTTAAGAGGTGGCTGAATGCTCTAGGTGGCACAGCGGGGAGCTGAGCTGGAGAGCCAGCTGTCTCAGTCAGTGCTCTACACTGGGTTTGGGTGCTCTTTTCCCAGGACTCCCTGGGGGAACCAAGCAGGGGAAGGTGAGGTACAGCTTAACTCTGTGTTTCCTGTGTGACAGGTGCAGTTTGATGAGCGAGAGGATACCAAGTCCTGTACCATTGTCATCAACGATGATGATGTGTTTGAGAATGTCGAGAGCTTCATTGTGGAGCTCAGCATGCCAGCTTATGCCCTGCTGGGGGCGTTCACCCGGGCTAAGGTCATAATCAATGACACTGAGGATGAACCCACCTTAGAGTTTGACAAGAAGACCTACCGGGTCAACGAGAGTGCTGGTTTTCTATTTGCACCTATTGAAAGAAAAGGTCTGTTGGTGCCAAGGGTGACAAAGAACTATAATAATAGCTAGCATTCATTGAGTTCCTATTAAGTACCAAGTGTTCATCTGTTATATTAACTCACATGCATGAGTACTTTATAGGTATTAACTCATTTAATCCCCCAAACAACCCTAATGATGGTTCTACCCATGGTACCATCAGAAGGTCGCTCTTCTTAGTTCAAGTTGTTAGAGCTCTGTTTATTCTTAAACCAAAATAGAAGTCTGGTTATATTTAGCCTTGCAAATTATGCATGAATCAGTATTCTTAATCAATCACCAAAACATAAAATATTTAGTAACCTTGGTCAAGGAGAAAAGTTGCAGTTTATAAGTACTGGCTTTTCATCTTAGTTCTTGGAAAACAGAAATGTGCTCAAAGGTGTACCTATGTAGAACTTAGATGAGGAATAAACTATGTGCAAGAAACAAAGGGCAATTCTTTTGTTTTTTAATTGGCACATAATAATAATTGTGCATGTTTATAAAAGGGTAATCAAAACTAAGATCATATGGATTTATGCTTGTATAATGTTGAAACTTTAAAACACATGGAAACTACACCCCCATTCAAAGCAACACCATGACTATAAATGATGATGTCAGGTCTCTTTACTAAATCTGCTGTTGGGGCATTAGTATAACAAATACTGTAGATAATGCAAAACCTTGGTAATGCCACTTGGAAAATAAGCAAGCCCCATTGATTGCTCTGGGCCACTGAGCCAGACTCAGAGCAGGCTGTCACTGAAGGAAGTGGCAGCACTAATAAGTAAAGCCATTTGTACAGAGAGGCAGGTTTTATTTTATGTCTTTCTTTTTTAAAAAATAAGCCTCTTTCTCTCTGGAAATTAAAGCACGAAGTTTATTCAGAAAGGCAGTGAACTATGCACATCACACAACCTTCAGGACACAATTACTGTGCTACTTAAAGTTCCAAATATGTCTCTTATCTCTCCACCCGCTGTGGTCTTAGATGGTGGGCAATGAATGTTGTGAATTGACAGAGTACAAAATTCACAGAACAGGAAATCCATTTTAAGTTGTTTGGTGAAGTATCTGGGGTCCATTCAGTCCTCAAGTGGTTTATACCACAGGCTTAATTCAGAAAGGTTTTCATGACAGAGTTTGAACAGAAATAGTAATGAATGTGTTTAAGGGGAACCTAACCCGTGATGTTACTGGAGACTTTAAAATTTGAGAAGTGCTTAATCAAATGCTTTGGTTTTCTTACCCTTTGTATTTCAGGAGACTCAAGCAGCATAGTATCTGCCATTTGCTACACGGTTCCTAAGTCAGCTATGGGAAGTAGCCTCTATGCCCTAGAATCAGGCTCTGATTTTAAATCTCGAGGGATGTCTGCTGAAAGCCGTGTGATATTTGGGACTGGTGTCACCATGTCTACTTGTGACATCATGCTCATTGATGACAGTGAATATGAAGAGGAAGAGGAGTTTGAGATTGCCCTGGCAGATGCTTCTGACAATGCCCGCATTGGAAGGGTGGCAACGGCCAGGGTGTTCATCAGTGGTCCCAATGATGCCTCCACCGTGTCCCTGGGCAACACAGCTTTCACTGTCAGTGAGGATGCAGGTACTGGAGAGCATCCCTGGGCCTCCATCACTTGACTCCTTATCCTTTTCTTGAATAATTTCCTCCTTAAGTTTGAGGATGTCAAGGCACTGAATACTTGAATACTCAGGTATTACACAGTGCTAGACATCTAGGTGTCAAGACCAAGAATGGAAGATAGTGAAGTAGAGAGAGTTCCATCCGCTTTTTTTGCTCTGATTCTTGATGGCAGAGAGGGCTCTGTCTTAGAGCTTCTTGGGTTGACCTCTGTAGTCCAAGGGAGGGCCTGGTATTGAGCATTTTGGCTCGTGATGGCAGGGATTGTGATCTGTTGAGGAAAGAAGTGAGTTATTTCATATGCTGCTAGCTGCTGGATCATACTCCGAAGTTTCAGTGTCTTAACACAGTAGAATTTTCTCATTCACATGACAACCCAAAGCAACCAGTGGGCAGATCTCTTCCACGTGGTATTTGTGGAATTTCAGAGACCAAGGCTCCTTCTCTGTTGTGTTTCTGCAAGGGTCTTGGAGTCCTCTGTGTATAGGCAGGTGTCCTGCTGGCAGAGGAGCAGCAGCTATTCAGAGCATCTACTGACCTACTGATCTGGGCCAGATCAAGACCTTTCACCTCTTTGAAGGCATTTGAAGGGTATTGGGAACAGAATCAGAGCCTCACTCTGTCCCCCAGGCTGGAGTGAAGTGGTACGATCACAGCTCATCATGACCTCGACCTCCTAGGCTCAGCAATCCTCCAGAGTAGCTTAACTACAGGGCGTGTACCACCACACCTGGCTGATTTTTTTTTTAATTTTTTATAGAGATTAGGTCTCACTATGTTGCCTAGACTGGTCTTGAACTACTGGGCTCAAGCAATTCTCCCACTTCGGCCTCTCAGAGTGCTGGGATTACAGACCTGAACTACCACACCCAGCCTGGGAACAAATGTTTGTGAGCACCTACTAAACGTCAGGTGCCATGACCTGTGTGTTCCTTGCATCTTCACTTAGCCTTCTGTGAAGGGATAATCTTACATAGAAGATGAGCATATAGAGACCAGAGAGGTTCACCAAATCATCAGAACTGAAGCAGCTAATGTAATGGCAAAGCTGGGAGAGAGCCCAGACCTTTCTACTGGACCATGCTTCTTTTCCCGAACAACAAATTCCCGGCCATGACCATATGTCACCTCATAGCATACTGAGAAAAATATGCTGATTTTCTATGAGAAAAATGTGGTGATTGATGGGATTTCATGGAACTTTCCTCTGACATTGAGTATGAAAATAGCTAAGTATCTTTAGGACACTTATGACTTCACAGTGGACCAGAAGTAGCTTCATTCCTAGATAAGCAATAAGGACTTGTATTTTACATAATGGTGTATGCTTGGATAAAATAGGAAAATCAACCCATTTAGGAACATGTAATTAGGAACATTCAGCTTCAGGTCCTGCACAGTACCCTGGCTAGTTCCTCCCTAATTGACTATTTTCTGGCTCATCCCTGCAACCCTAGTCTCTGAGCTGCTTCTCCCTGACTAGACTTGAGATGTTTTTCAGTGGACTCTTTCCCTTAAGTACATTGTTCTTCTGTGAACAGTCTCCCTTGTGAAGCACAAGCACAATCCCTTCTAAGGGCTGTCTCCAGCATCACCTCTATGAAGACCTCCTCTAGGGTTTACCTTGATCTTAGTGTCAGGGAAAAGAGGCGTAGTGACACCTCCCAGCCTTCCTCGGGGGGGAATAGAAGCATCACTGAGATTTGCTTAGACGAGCTGAATTATATGAAGCTGCCACTCTTGTAATGAGAGAGAACATTGTTCTGAAAACCCCACTGATATTTTGGCTCAAGGTTGACCATTAAAATCTCTGCTAATCTTCATTCAGGCACAGTGAAGATTCCAGTTATCCGCCATGGTACTGACCTTTCTACTTTCACATCTGTCTGGTGTGCAACGCGGCCCTCAGATCCAGCTTCTGCCACTCCAGGAGTTGACTATGTTCCTAGCTCCAAGAAAGTGGAGTTTGGGCCTGGCATCACAGAACAGGTGCGTGGGAAATAGAGCCCCACAAAGTGCTAGGGCTGACGGGTCTATGAGTGTCATCTTTAGTTGGTTTCTAAAGCCCTACTGAGGACTCTAGACTCCCCTTGGAGTCTAGACTGTCTTTCCTTTGTTTAAAAACATAAACATGTAAGCAAGAGAGCACACTTCTGAGGGGGTCTTCTAAAAATTCTCCAAGTAACTTTTTAGCAAAAATTTCCAGCATTACAGATTTGGGATAGAAACTACATTTGGTTTTGATATAAATATCTAGAAACAAACTCCTAGGGACATTTAATAAAGAGATGATCATCTCATGGATTAAGACCACCAAAGAAAGTCATGTTTCAGCCTTTGTCCTAGTCTCCCAAAGACAAATGGGTATGGGGTGCTGGGCCCTTTGTAATGTTTGCTTTGATTTATCTTCTAGTATTGCACCTTGACTATCTTGGATGACACTCAGTATCCAGTAATTGAAGGACTGGAGACATTTGTGGTTTTCCTCAGCTCTGCGCAAGGGGCCGAACTGACCAAACCCTTCCAGGCTGTCATTGCAATTAATGACACCTTCCAAGATGGTAAGAGATTGGGGATGCCACCTGGCGGTTCTCAACATATTTCTGTTTTTTCCTTAACTTCTACCTATGTGACATAGGAACTCATTCACACTTCTCATTCAAGAAATAGGTGTGTGTGTGTGTACATGTGTGAGCACATGCATATGCACTTTTACATCAAATGTGAAAGAGAATCATTCGTGTCTCTGATACTCTGTCAGGCACAAATATGCATAAGCCTTGAACCCTGTCCTCAAGAAGCTCAGTGTCTACTTGGGGCATCAGACCCTTAAACAGAAGAATTAGAATACATTATGGTTTGACCTAATAGTACTATAAATCCAGCACTACGGAAGGAGAGAGGCCTGAGCAGTAACTATGTGCAGGGGATCATAGAAGATTTCACCAAGGAGAGGATATACAGCAGAGTTAGGTGTTACAGGAAGTCACCCAATGGCTAATAGAGGAAAGCCTATTTCAAATGGAGAGAAAGAGAGAGTACATACAAGGTGTAGCAATTTGAAAGATGCATATTCAGGAAACAGTGAGATCTTACTTTTGCTCTGAGCATGGCAGGAGTTAAATAGAATAAAAAGGAAAGATGGCTTGGAGTCAGGTTCTGAAAGACCTTACATTCCATCCTAGTGACTTTGTAAGCAAAGAAAAACAATAGATGTTTAGAAACAGAGGAGTAGTGTGATCTTTGATTTAGAAAACTAACATTGGCAGTACTGCAGATGATGAGCAGGAATCAATAGAGACAGGTTATGAAGAACATATCAGTCCCTACTGGAGATGTGATATGAAGATGGACAAGAAAGGATAGTTGCTTCTCAGGAAACATTTAGGAAATTTAGAGTTATTAGAACTTGAGAATCCATTGTGTGGACACCAGAGCTGATGGAGAAGATTGAGTCAAACCTGCACCTAAAGGAAGGGGATTCTCACCAGCATCCCTACGGGTCAACCGTGGAGCCTATGATTAAACTTTGAGATGGCTGAAAAGTTCTCAGGAAAAGAAAAGGAAGACCAGCAGAATGATCTTTAATGTTTTTATTTATTCTTAAATAATATATATCATGGATGTAGCAGTAAAAAATTCAGCTGGCCAGAAGGGTATATTGTACTATGAAAATTAATTCTTCTTTCTACCCCTGTCTCCCAATCTTCCCACTTTGCTGGAGACAACAGTCTTGCTCTTTCTTCTTCATCTTCTTTTTTAAGATAGGGTCTTGTTCTGTCATCTAGATCTAGGCTGGCATGCAGAGGCGTGCCCATGGTTCCGTGCAGCCGTAAACTCCTGGGCTCAAGCAATTCATATGCCTCAGCCTCCTGAGTAGCTGGGATACAGGCACATGTCACCATGCCCAGATAATTTTTTTGTATTTTTTATAGAGATGAGGTCTTCTACATTGCCCAAGTTGCCCAGGTAAGGGTTAGGTATACAAATACATTTTGTTCAGGCACCCTTGTTGATAAGAGGTGTTTCCCCGTCCCCAGACAGATATTTACTACTGTTAATCCCATCTCCCTCCCCCCGCATAGTTTTCCACTACTGTCAGTCATTTTCTTATAGTATTACATTGGATGTTCAAGGTCCACTATATGAGTGAGAACATGTGATACTCGGA
>NW_007079783.1:201862-257906 GCF_000164805.1 Carlito syrichta | reverse complement strand
CAGCATGGTTGTTTCCAGGTTCTTGCTATTGTGAACAATGCTGCGATAAACATACGTGTGCAGGTATCTTTTTTATACAGTGATTTGAGTTCTTCAGGATATATTCCCAGTAGGGGGGATTGCGGGGTCATATGGGAGGTTGATATTTAGAGCTTTTTAATTGAGTTGTTGTCCACCCTGTTATTGCATTGTTGTGGATTCTGGACAAAGATTTGTATTTTAAAAATATTTTATTCCAGTCTGCTACTTGTCTTTTTGTTCTGTAAACAGTATCTTTCAAAGAGCAATAGTTCCTCATTTTGAGGTGACCCCATTTATCAACTTTTTCTGTTATAGATCATACTTTAAGTATTGTGTCTAAGAAATAGTTTCCTAACTCAAGGTTACAAGATTTTCTCCTGTTTTCTACCAGAAGTTTTATAGCTTTACGTTTTATTTTTAGGTTTGTGAGTTACAAAATGATAACTTTTAAACCATGAACAAGATTATGACAATCATACAATTTTATGTTGCATACTACTTCAGAGTTTACAAAGTGGATCATTAAGCATTATCTTTTTTGCTTATAATCTCATGGTTTTACTTTTGTTTCTGTTTAGTACAGGAGTGTTCAAGTTTTGACTTCCCTGGACCACATCAAGTAAAGAGGAATTGTCTTGGGTGGCACATAAATTATATAATATAGTTAGTGTATATACATTTTATTTTTTATTTTTTTTATTATAAAGCTTAGAAAAATGAGAACAATATAAAACTTGTGGGAAATTTGACTTTGTTTTTGTAAAACTAATCTATCAATATCTGGTTCAATGGAAATGTTCATAATTCTCAGTGAGTTTTCAAGGTGCTTGTCAGAAAGTTTTGTTCGAATTTTACTCTTCATGTGCTTCATCTTTGAAAACAACTGCTCACAAATGTATGTACCACCAAAAAAGCAATGCCATGAATAAAGTATGATTGTGAACTTCAAACATGGAACTACACATGGGTCATGAAGAAAAGAAATGCTAAAAAACACATGATGATAAAAGATTTTATGGGACCACATTACTAGCCATCCTGGGCTGCATGTGGTCTGGTTGACATGCCTGATTTAGTAGATAAGGAAACTGAGAATCAGCAGAGTATCACCCAAAATCTAGTATCTAGAGGAACCAGCATGCATTCTAAGGCTTTTAGCTCCAACTTCATTCTCTTTGCATTATACTACATTCTTTTAATTTTGTGCAGAAGTAGAATTGATAGGTTTTTTACTTTTTTTGTGTATGTGTGTGTGAAGCCAGAAAAGAAGAAGGAAATCCAGTTATTCTTTTTATCTTTTTTTTCTTTTTTATGTAGCTATAACCCAGCAGTTCTTTTTATTCTTGAAATGACTGCTGATTCTTTTGCATGTAAAAATAATTAATTTCCCTCTGATGTAGTAGAAAGTGAATGTAAAGTCTTAAAATATAAATTTAACCCCACACTTTCTAGCCCTTTGGCCTTGGGCTAGAGGCTTAAGGTTACTGAGCCTTACTTTACCCATCTATAATAATGAAAATACCTACCTTACACAATTGTTGTAAGGGTTAAATTAGATGAATTATGTGAAAATGCCCGCTATCGTATCTGGCATATAGTAGGTTTTATTACATGTTAATTTCCTTTCTTTCTGACATAGCTGTCATTTATCATACTTACCAGTGAGACTCCAGGAAAACATACAATCCCCACTGTACTCTGATCACCACAGAAAGTTTTATTTCAAATTTTCTTAGTATTTTGTTGATGGGCATTGGGGTTGCCAACTTAGCAACTGAGTATGTTAAACAAAATTGTTCTCATCTCTCAGGGAGGCTAATATAATATGTAGCCGGGCTTGGTGGCTCAGCCTGTAATCCCACGCCTTTGGGAGGCTGAGGTGAGTGGATTGCCTGAGCCCGCGGGTTCAAGACCCACCTGGGCAGCGAGACCTCATCTCTACAGTAAATAAAAAATTAGCCGGGCGTGGTAGCACGTGCCTGTAATTCCAGCTACTCAGAAGGCTGAAGTGGAAGGATCACCAGAGCCCAGCGGGTCAAGGCTGCGGTGGCCAGGAGCGACCACTGCACTTCAGTCTGGGTGACGGAGTGAAACTCCAACTCAAAAAAAATAAAAAAAATAATATGTATTCAGTCAAGACCTTATTCCAGAGAAAGAAATCCCAAAACCTGTTTCAGTAACTCATTGTACTATTCAGTGCTTCCTTCTGTTGGTTATCTTTCTTTCTAGTAATAACTACCTTTTGTTGAGGCCACTCAATGTGCACATTCTAGACTAGAAAGATTTTACATACATTATCTCTAACCCTTCCAACAGCCCTTCAACTTATGAAACTGAGGTTGAACGGTTTGCTTAAGATCACTGCCCTCTGTGCAACAATACTTACCATCACTCAAAATCCTTATAGGATCAACTTTCAATCTTCTGAGCGATCTTAGATCCTTCCATTCTTTTTCTAGTGGGCTAATTTTAGGACCTGAAATCCTCTCATGATGCTTACCTGCTTTTTACCTACCTCTTCTCCTGTGTTAGCTGGAATTAGGCTCTGGTATGGCATGAGTGATGCTGACTGCACAAGACAAGAAAGGCCTGTAGCCACTAAGTACCACATGCCTGCAACTATGGCATACCTACTTGTTAACTCAGGAGAACCAGAGGCAGGATTTCTCCTAAGGCTTCAAATCAGCAATGGTCCATAAGAAGCCATCACACTCCAGGCACTGAATCGTTTCTGGGCAAGCAGTTATGAGAAGTGGCCACTTCCTCCCTCCCCCTTTCCCCCATTCCTTCTGTCAGTCACTAAGATTAGCAGAGAAACAGTGTTTCTAGAACATTTCCTATACCTGAGACTGGTGCTCAACATGGCTGAGTCCTACTGTCTGTTTCAGGTTGCATGACTTGCACAAATGAAAAGATAACTGTCAACAGGCTGCATGCAGGAAATACTTTGGAGAGGCGCCCATGGGTCCCTCCTCTTCATGTTTTGTGCCCCATCAATGTGGAAATAGAAGGGCTCTACACTTAGGGAAACAGACTCCCAGGCCAGTGCCACCATTCCCTGGGTCGGGCTGCCATAAGGGGTATCGAGAAAATGAAACTAAATCATATGCCTGAAAACCCTTCCCACAACGCCTGACCCATACCCTAAACTCCCTGTGCCTAAATCTCTTCTGCAGCTCCCTGTTGTCTTACACTGTCCCTTCCTTCGGTCTCTATGATATTGGGGTCTTCTTAAAGGCAGGAATCGTTTCTGGGCAAGCAGTTATGAGAAGTGGCCACTTCCTCCCTCCCCCAGCTCAAGAGGAATTTGGGGTTGATTAATGCATGGCAAAACCTAAACATGGCCACTTTAGCCTCTAACTTCCCCATCTGATTTGAGGTCTATCAGGCCAGTGAGAAAATCTAATCTCAAGCTTCAGTCATCTGCCATGAGCAGAAAAGCTTCTTTGCTTGTGTTGTTTTCTCCTTGGTGACAAGCGTCCTTGCCCTGTGCTAGGCGATGTCATTGCCACTCACCTTACGAGAGCACAGACCATCACCCTGGAAGGCAGAGCCCTCACTGTTATGTGTGTCTGGTCTCATGATAAAGGTGTTAACTTTCCTGTAGGTGTGGTGTTACTTAGTAACAATTAGGAACTATGAGGCTTAGGTCAGATGATGGGATGGTTTTATTTTTGTCAGAGCCAGCAGTTTCGAGCGGGTAAGTTGGAGGCACACAGCTTTCTCCACATTGACCTGCAGATGCCTGGGTGCTTAGCCCACTCCGTCCTGTCTCTTCCTTCCAGGTTTCATGGGATACATATGGGAGGTGGCCAGGAAATAGAGACTTACACCTTTAGGGCCAGCTTTCTATAGGCCCACAGGCTAATTTCACCTCAGGGGGCTTTGACATCATGCCTCCTTGCATTATCCATGAAGAAATTAATAACCAGATATTGGTCTTGGAAGGGGAAATATCTTAATGCAAAGTAAGAGAAAAAAATTATCCTTCATATCGAGAATCCTAGAATCAGGAGGCAAATACAAACTGTAATATATTAATTCTTACCAAAATATAAGTGCCTGCTGTGAGTCAGGTCCTATATTGGGTACTACTCATTGATTGTCTCATTAAATTCCATCCTGGCCAGGTTCGGTGGCTCAGCCTGTAATCCCGGGCTTTGGGAGGCAGAGGTGAGTGAATTGCCTGAGCCCACGGGTTCGAGACCCACCAGGGCAACTTGGCGAGACCTCAACTCTACGATAAATAAAAAAATTAGCCGGACATGGTAGCGCGTCCCTGTAGTTTCAGCTACTTGGAAGGCTGAGGTGGAAGGATTGCCCAGCAGGTCGAGGCTGCGGTGGCCAGAAGCGTGCGACTGCGCTCCAGTCTGGGTGACAGAGTGCGACTCCAACTCAAAAAAAAAAAAAGAAAAAAATTTCATCCTACCAAAAATTCTATATTGCATATTAATATTTCTAATTATATATGAAAAAAACCCAAGGCTCATAAAATGTAAGTAGTATGCCCTGTGTCACACAGCTAATAAGTGGTAGCTGGGATGGAAATTCAGGCTTGTTCACTCCACAGCCCTTGTTTTTAACCATGAGTTGGCTAAGGTGCCATGCTACAGCCAAACAGGAACTTGGGTCATAAAAGAAGAGGAAATTCTAGGGCAGTGGTCACAGACTAGAGTCCACTGGTCAGAATTAGCCTGTTGGGTGTGTTTTGTTTGGACTTATATGGACTTTATTTTTACTATCTTCATTGCTACTTTTAAATTCAGGAGCATAAAAATCTGAGTCTCTGACTTTCCTTGAAAATAAGAAGATCTGGCAACTTGAAGCTTGCTCTTTCTTCTTTTCCTATGTCCCCACCCTTCCCTATTGTCTCCCTGGCCCCAGAACCCACATGAGTGGCTGTTTATCATCAGACTAGCACTGCTGTTTTCCTTATTGCCGCCTTAGTAGGAAAAGTAACTCTTTGGAGTGCCCAAGTCACTATCAAAATTTTTCTCACACCTTTTTTTTACATTACCTGCCTGTATTTGAGAGAATGACCACCACATCTTAAAGCTGAACAAAGACAGCTGCAAAACTGATCATTTCATTGGAGCCACACGAACAGTGCAAGCAGCTCACTGCCCACTCTCCACCTATAACTGGTCAACCTTGCTGGCCTTTGGTGCTGAGATCACAGTGTGAGCCACCTGCCAAGTGGCTGCTGAGGGCTAGTGGGTCTGCAGCCACTGCCGCTCTGTCTCCCGCTGATGGTGCCTCTGTTTCCCTCTGCCTACCCAGTGCCCAGCATGCAGTTTGCCAAGGACTTGCTCCTGGTGAAGGAGAAGGAGGGCATACTCCAGGTGCCCATCACCCGAAGCGGAGACCTGAGCTATGAATCATCAGTGAGGTGCTACACGCAGAGCTATTCAGCTCAGGCTGCCAAGGACTTTGAGGAGAGGTGGAATGCAGACTCCTCCCGGATTACATTTCTGAAAGGAGAAAAAGTAAGTAGATTGTGGTGACTGGAAGATAGGAGTCTCATCTTTCATGTTGCCTGTGTTTGTTCATTGTGAGGTAATTTAGACAAATGCTCAGCATTCTTAGAATTTCCTTACTACAGTTGACTCTTGAAACATGCAGGGGTTAGGGCCACCTACCCCCTGCGCACTAGAAGATGTGTGTATAACTTTTGGTGCTCCTAAAACATAACTATTAATAGCTCACTGTTGACCAGAAGCTTTACTGATAACATAAATAGTTGATGAATATATATTTTGTATGTCATGTGCATTAGTATTCTTAGAATAATATAAGCTAGAGAAAATAAAATGTTAAGAAAATCATAAGAAAGAGAAAATATATTTCCTATTCATTAAGTGGAGGTGGGTCATTGTAACAGTCTTCATCCTTCATTTCTGTGGTGAAGAGACTGAGGAGGAGAAGGAGGAGAAGGGGTTGGCCTTGCTGCCTTGGGAAGTGGAGAGGGGAGAAAATCTACATCCAAGTGGACCCACACAGTTCGTTGACAATATTTATAATAATGTCATCTATTCCTTCTTTGTCTCCTACTTATATGTGTCTCATCGGTTTAACTTGGAAGTTTAGATGATATGGGACATGTTTGGACTTAGCAGAATCAAATGAGCAAGGTCTTCTCTTAATCTGAAGCTATGCCAGACATAAACACTCTTTACCGTTATCATTAGAGAGGAGGAGACTGTTCTCTAATGCTCAGACCCTGTCCCAGGGTAACATTCACCCCAGTATAGGACCAAAAAGGCAGATGCTGAACAGAGTAAAATTAGCGGAATATTCTCTTGGCAATGTACGTGAAAAGACAAGAAAAGAAAAGGCAAAGAAGTTCACTACTAAGTAGAGTTGTACCAGAATCAAAGCCTGCAGCCTCAGTGTATGCCAAAATGCTCATTGAATCAGAATCACATTGCCCCATGTTTGAATTCCACTTTCAGGTTAGTACTCACTGAGTCTGTGGTACCCCTTGGGCCATGGCACACATTCTCATTGTCCAGTACAAGATTGGTTTTGCCTATTTATTTGTTTTAATGGATCCCTATTCTTCAGCTACATTTACTTCCTTACTTATTAGCTTTTTGTGTATAGCGTATATCTCTTCACTTGCATTTGTTCTTAAGAAATGCGTGTTATTTTGTGCACATGATTTTAAATTTATTAGTTCTATTGTGTTATATCTTTTTCAGTCTTTTACAGTTTTTAGTCAGCAATGTGCCTTAAGATCTGGGCACGTTGCTTATGTGTATATCTAGTCTGTTGTGTCTAACTGTGGCATGGTATTTCATGGCATGTGTGTCTTCATTCGTTTGCATTGCTATAGGAAATACCTGAGGCTGGGTAGTTTATTAGGAAGAGAGGTTTCTTTGGTTCATGGTTCTGCAGGCTATACAAGAAGCATGGCACCAGCATCTGCTTCTGGTGAGGGCTTCAGGAAGCTTCAGTTCATGGAAGAAGGGTAAGAGGAGCAGGCGTCACATGGCAAGAGAGGAGGAAAGAGATAGGGGGAAGTGTCAGACTCTTCTTCACAACCAGATCTCGTAAGACTAAGAGTGAGAACTCACTCAGTCCTGTGAGGATGGCATCAAGCCATTCATGATCTGCCCCCATGTCCCAAATGCCTTTTACCAGGCTCCACCTCGAACAGTAGGATCAAATTTCAGCATGCGATTTGGAGGGTCAAATCTCCAACTATGAAACATGTGTCCACTGTATCTTACCCATGCTTGGGAGACACTGAGGAACTTCACTGATTATACCCAGGAGCCTCCCAACTCTCTGTCGCCATACACACCATGCTGTAGTACACACTCTCATACACACGTCCATCCTCACCTGAGTGAGAATTTCCTTGGTTTATACTCACAAGCAAAATTGCGGGACTGTAGGACATGCCTGTGCTTGTTCTAAATATGGTCTCAGAATACTTTCCAGATGTCACTGGAAGTGTGTGTGTGGGGGGGTGATATAACCCTATATCCTCTCCAATGTCAGCACTGCTCATCTTTTGAATATTTGCTATATATTCAAAGGATGCCTATAACGTTGCATCTCATTTTAATGTGTATTTCTCTGATTACTACTGTTTTATATGCCTATTAGTAGATTTCAAATATGCTTATAAGTTTATTTTTTTAGTCTTTGTTCTGTATTTAGTTATATTGTCCTTTTCTCACTGATTTGCAGTACTTTCTTGTATATCCTAAATATTAATTCCTTACCAGTTTTAGACAGTTTAGGTATTATAAACATCTTTTTTTCTTCTGTCACTTATCTATTACCTTTAACTGTGGTGTTGTTAACTGTGGTGTTCTTAATTGAACAGAAGTTTCCAATTTTTAGATAATCAAATGTAATTAACGTTTGTCTTATGATTAGTCCTTTTGAAGTTTAGCATAAGAAGAGCTTACCCATTGCAGATCACCCCAGATTATTCCTCTGTTCATCTTTACTACCAAAAAAAAAAGGGATAGTTTCTTTCTTTGGGGCTCTCATGTCATTTACACATTTATGACTCATAAAGGCCTGTCTTATATATTTTAGGGAAATTTTACTGGTGGCAGGTTGAAACGTGTTTTTTAAACCCTGCAAAATACTACAGATACAATCTCCAGCTTTGAGTCTACACGTCTGTATTTGTTTTAAGTTCAAAAGAGGATTATCTGCCTATCCAAGAGATAGTTTTTAATTTGATAAAATTATTAAGAAAACATAGCCTACTAGTCTATATGATAGTCTTTCATTGTACCTAAGCATACTTTGGGATCTTCTTTGTGTGTGTGGCTTGCTAAGCAGATGTCTTAGGAGCATGTTATCCCTAAAAGGTCTTTATTTCTTAACATCTGAAGAGTCATTCCTAAACTCATGCTTTCTATAAGGAATTATTATTACAAGAAAGATGTGGTAGGGAACACACACACATACACACACGCGCGCACACACACACACACACACACACACACACACACACACTCTCGACATTCTTTAGGGATTAAGACCTGGTTAGCAAGTTACACATGAGTGTTCACAGAGATACTCTCCTACCACTCAGTGTGACTTAGGGGGTGGGAGAGTGAAACCTCTTCCTACTCACTCTCGCTTTGTACTATAGTAGCACAGTGGGATTTAAAATGGTCCAACTGAAAATGTCCTACTTCATGTCATATGACTCTACTATTGAGGTCACTATGTTGTCTAAAGTGTTGTTACCTTATTTTATATTTTCTCATAAATACAATCCTCAGTAGAAGATACTCTATTTGAGAAGCACTCGATTTCTTTCCATCAAATAGGGGTTTGGATTGTGATCTCAGACGTTCCATACTCAGCAGTTTTCAGATGAGATACCATCTGGCTACAGATTTGAGAGCTCTTTAGCATTCAATCTATCTTTAGCCTAACACCAACCTTTCTTAGTTTTTTATAAGATGATTCCATTTTTACAAAGTAAAAGGAATATTCTTCAGCTCTCCAAGAAGCTTAATTAATATGTTAAATCCCAACCACTAAACATATGCCAATTGTTACATGTGCAGATTTGTTCAACAGCCCAGAAAAATGTGGGAAAGAACATATATGGTCTACAGGTGATTTTTAGTGGGTTATTTGTTTTATTGATCTTGGGGTTTTTTTGTTTTTTTAAGTTAAGCTCTCACTCTGTTCCCAGGCTGGAGTGCAGTGGCATGATTGCAACCTAAGCAAAGGCCTGCATGCAGGCAGCCTCGACTTTCTGGACTTGGGTGATCCTTCCACTTCAGTCTCCCAAGTAGCTGGGACTACAGGCGCACGCCACTATACCTGGATATTTTTTTAATGGTTTTGTAAAGATGAAGTCTCACTATGTTGCCCAGGCTGGTGTTGAACTCCTGGGTTCAAGCAATCAGTATGCCTTAGCCTCCCAAAGTGCTGGGATTTCAGGCATGAGCCACTGTGCCCAGCCTGATCTTGTTTTTTATAATTCATCACCATTCAAAATGGTCTGTAATATTCTAATACAAATCTCTACACATAGGTGGTTCCCACTCAGGAATGGACTGTTGCATTTATACCTTATATTTTTTGAATAAAACTGTTTGTGTCCTTTTGAATTCGTGTTGACTCTTTGATGCTGCAAAGAAGAAAAATCATTTTTCTAGGAAAACCAAGCAAGTTACTGATGTCTTGCTGCACATTTTAATCTGTCTTGTTCCATTGGTTCTAGGTGAAGAACTGTACTGTCTATATCCATGATGACTCCATGTTTGAGCCAGAGGAACAGTTCAGAGTCTACCTTGGCCATCCTCTGGGAAACCACTGGAGTGGAGCTAGAATTGGAAGGAACAACATGGCCACCATCACCATATCCAATGACGAAGATGGTAACAGAAGAAACTGCCTTTACTACTCTTAGGTTGATGGGATGTAAACTGATATTTTACTAATGTAATGATTAGTGGTTTGAAAAATGAAAGTGCAGTAAGAGTGCCTGCCGATAACAATCTCTGAATATTTAGATAAAATGTTGGCAGCAAGCAACGACCCTCTACAGATCTCCAACAAGTTCATGGGTATTTTTACACTCATTATTCCCTATCACATTGCCAAGAAATATGGAATGAGTGCAGTTAAAAGCTAGGACAGAAGTGCTAAGACAGAGAATAAAGAAAATTTAAGTCGCTGCAGCTCAGGAGCAATATTGGAAATACAGTTGGAATCAGTTGAATCCAATGAACTGATTTAAAACACTGCCACCTTCCTGGAAAAGTGTAATTTCTCAGTGTTCTTCTCTAATTGATTTGGCCTACTAACCTAAAGAACCTTAAGCTCTCTAGTCAGTTGTTAGCCAAGAGTGACCCAGGCACCAGGGAAGACACAATCTTTCAAATTGGGACATCATTGTTTTACTAAAATAGAAATTTCAGCAAGTGAATGGATAATAATATTATAAATAATAATAGTTGATTCTTATTAAATATGTAGAATATACCTATTTTATTTATATTATTTTATTTAATCTTGGAAGTAATCCTTTGAGATTGGTGTTATTATCCCTATATTATAATCCTTTGAGGTTGGTGTTATTCTTCCCCTGAAGAAACTGTACCTCAGCAAAGTTATACCACTTGCATTCTTAGTTACACAGGTATACAAAGCAAAACTGGATGTGAACCTTATTGTATCTGACCCTAGAATCTATACTTTTAAGCACTGCTAGAGGTTTTTTTAAGGTAAATGAGAAATCAGGAACTAACTTGGACATTGGGTAAAATAAGAGAAGACAGTCTTGAAGCTGAATTAGTCTTTTAACTGAGGAGACTCAGATTCACATCCCAAAGTGAACCTCTCCTAGGCATGCAGAAAACACATGATTAAGGCTCAGGCTTACACTGTGTTAAAGCAAACCTCCATGCTGTCAAAGAGCATTCTTACTGAAAACTCTCAAATGAGACTGATCTACAATTAGAGAGATTTGACTTTCTGAGAGAAAAAGAGAATGAAACATAGAGTTTAGAAATTTCTGCAGTATTCTATAATATACTAGAAATGGCATAAAATGTATAATTGCTCTCAATTTTTAAATCTTTTTATCTCACTCTCTCTACCATCACCATTATACCTTCCCCATGAGATATAATAGAAAAGAAGTCATGATTTGAATATTTTCGTAAAAATCAATATATTATTATTAATCATTTCCTCACCATAAGAATAGGACCTCAAACCAGACTGTGTCCCTTGAGTTTTCCTGTCAGTCACTGAGAGCACCCATACTTACCTGTGAGAGGTGAGGAAAAGCTGAGATGGGTAAGAGCACTGGGAGGGGATATCCAACAAACTAGTGATAAGTGAGGACCTGGCAAATCTAAGTAGTATAAAAATGAGAAATTATAAACTTCAGAAATTCATAGCTGGTAGGTAAAAAGCTGATTCATTCAACAGATATTTATCAAGGGCCTACTATGCCTCCGTTCTTGATAAATTGTGCAAATTTAAAAACAGTCTGTGAACTATAGTGCCACGATGGGAATATCGTGCATTTCAAAGTCACTAAAATATCTCCCCCATTATATTGCATTTAATAAGGAACATGTGAGAAGTAACACCTACAGGATCACAAATGCATTTCTTTTTCCCAAGCATTGCTTAGCAGTAAATACTGGGAGAGTTGTAGGACTGCGAGCCATGCTGCCTTTGTACTGTTAACTAGTGTGAACAGTTTCCTCTTGTCATTATAAGGCGTGTTCCTGGGAGTCTGGATCCTCTGTGCTATTCTGACTTGCTCTGGTTTTCCTACCCATGTTTCCTTAGCCCCCACCATTGAGTTTGAAGAAGCTGCATACCAAGTCCGGGAACCCGCAGGGTCGGATGCCGTTGCAGTTCTGAACATCAAGGTGATCCGCAGAGGGGACCAGAACAGGACTTCCAAGATCCGCTGCAGCACGCGGGATGGGTCTGCCCAGTCTGGTGTGGATTATTACCCCAAGAGCCGTGTCTTGAAGTTTAGTCCTGGTAATTGAATGCCAACTGCCATCTGCGGGTTTACTTAATAAAGAGACACTTATCCTGTATTTAGAGAATGGACTGAGCAGGGAAACAAAAAGAGGAATGCAGTAGTTCCAACAGTATCAAGTGTAAGCACACATTTGAGATTGCAGGTAAAACTTTTAATTAATAAAAATGGCAAGGAAAAATAACACAGGTCCCTGACTTCAGAACATGCTGGGTGTTTTGTTTCATTTCTTTTTTTTTTTTAGTTTTTAATTTTTAGTTGTTAATTTTGAAGATGTAGGGTACAATTCAGGGTTACATATACAAATGTTCATTATGCAGGTACCCTTGTTGATGAGGTGTCCCCCACTCCCCTGGCAGTTTCCCACTACTGTCAATCCCATCCCCACCTCCATACCCCCTGGCAGTTTTCAACTACTGCCAATCCCTTTCTTATAGTATTATGATAATTGTTCAAGGTCCGCCTATGAGTGAGACCATGTGGTACTCAGTTTTTTGTTTCTGTGATAGATCACTCAGTATTATAGACTCTAAATTCATCCAAGTTGCTGCAAAGTTCATAATTTTTTTGTTTCAATTCAAAGGATTTTGTGTTAGCCTAAGATCTGATTGAGTGATAGGAGCATTTGATTAACACACACACACACACACACACACACACACACACACACACACACACACACAACACACACACGACTGTCATCATTCAACAAACACTGTTACAAAGCACAGTGATGGGTCCTTCAGAGATTACTAAATTCTGGAAGGCACAGTTCCTGTGTTCAAGATATTTAACACCTACTAGGAAATGGGATACCCCATTATGGGCTTTCCAAAAAAAGGTTTATCCAAGAAAGAGATACAGAGATGAGTTGGAGAAAGAGAGAGGTGAGATTCCGGTCCCATCAAGCTGATGCATTAATTCGATGGGGTAAATAAGACAGGGAAAATGTTGCATTGTAGGCTAGGTTGTTTCATGACTTCCCAGAGCAGTGTAAAGTGAAAGAGTGGACTGGATCCCAGCACCACTTGTGAAGTAGCCAGGGATGGGCAAAGGTGTGAGAAGGACTTTTCAGAGCTGTCTTGGCAAGTGGAGGGAGATAATGACTCCCTCAGAAGGTACGAGGGTTGGAGGGAGAGAGGTCTCTGTGCATCTCTTTCATCTTGGTGGGCCTTTAGAGGACTTTCGGCTTATCCCATGTGTGTCTGCAAAGGTAGATGCCCTTCTTCCAAAGCTGCACACAAACCTGCCTTCCTTTTTTCTGCAAAAGGATCTGAGGAAAGATAGGTCTAGAAGTCACCTAGCCCAGATGTCTGTAGGAGAGGAAAAAGGAGACCCGATTCCACCAGGAGTATTTGCACTTTTAGAGACTCATTTTACCAGAAAAGAAGAGGAATCTGCAAGATTCAAACCCTCACTCTGTCCAGGCCACTAAACCTCCACATTATCATCTTTGCAGAAGCCTGTCTGGCAAGTGACCTCTAAACTTTGAAGGATATCTGTGTGTGTAACCACTTATAGCCAAACGGGAGCACATGCATAAGTGCAAGGGGGAAAGAGAAATTAAGCAAAAAACTCGTAACCAGGGTGAAGTGTATATTGGATCATAGATTTTTATTACTGCCAGCCAGTGTCAGGCTGTGGCTATTAATTCTCATCTGGTGTTGAATAGTAAACCTACACAGGTGAAACTTGGCCTGTGGAGCAGGTTCCTTACCTGAGATTGGGTGAGGTGATGAACAGCCACAGCATCTGTAGACCCTCTGACTAGCAGGGGCACAGCTCCACGTGACTCCAGACAGTGCCAGCTTGTGCTCTCAGGTGCATTGTCTGACAAGGTCTTTGTTCTCTCTCTGTCCTGTCCTTCATGCAGGTGTGGATCACATCTTCTTTAAAGTCGAGATCCTGTCCAATGAAGACCGGGAATGGCATGAATCTTTCTCTCTGGTCCTTGGCCCCGATGACCCGGTGGAAGCAGTTCTCGGGGATGTAACTACAGCCACAGTGACAATTCTAGACCAAGAGGCGGCAGGGAGCCTCATCTTGCCAGCGCCACCCATTGTGAGTTACCACTTTTATGTCCCAGTGAAGGATAGATGAGAGTGTGCGAGTAGTAGGACTTGCAGCTCTGCCTTATCCTTCTCACATAGTGGTTCTCAACCAGTAGCGATCTCACCCCCACTGCCCTCTTCTGAGGACTGTGGTCAATGTCTGATGCATGTTTGGTTGTCACAGCCATCACTCTGAGTGATACTATCGTCCAGTGGGTGGGAGCCAGGATGCTGCTAAACATCCTACATGCACAGGGCAGCCCCCAACAACAACAGAAAAAAATTATATGGCACAAATATCAGCGTAAGACCAATCGAGTTGATTATCTCAGCCTGGTCAAGACAAAAAGTGTAATAAAATTGACTTTACTTCTTGGGTGGCACCGGAAGAGTAAGAAGGTCATACTACCTCATCTCAGTTATCTCACACACTCACCACACACATAGAATCAAGTATCTGCAGAAATGTAGTACTAGGTTTCCCCACACAGGATGAACAGAACAAATGCACTGCCTTTATAGTTGAGAGGAAAATGCCTGGAGGGTGCCAAGGAATGTTTAGCCCAGATCAGGGAAGCAGTCAGAACAGGCCTTCTAACCTCATAAACTATACTCTTATCTTCTGGAAGAGAAGGATTATTTCAAAATGCGGCTCTTCCTTGACCCTGGAAGAAACACACTAAGTCTAGTTACTCTTATTTTGCCAAATGTACTACTGTATACCATTGACAATTTAATGTAACTTTAAAGTAGCACCTGCCATTGGTGATACAGCTTTGGTTCTAGTGTGCAGGAAAATTAAAATGTTTTTCACGTGAGTGATAGGGCTCTGATTTAAGAATGAGACTAAGAGGGTCATAAAGCTTTAGCCCAGGCAGTAGGATCTCCTGCACCATGATAGAGCCACAGTATCTTTTAGGAGTGCCTGGCAAAGAATTAAAGAACTTATCTTGCTGTATTTTACAGATTCCCTGGATGTGAAGAGACATTGTGGGGAAGGGAGCCTTAGTTCTCTGACCTTCCTGATACCCAACCTGGGCTAAAGTTTTGTTGCTCTTTGCAGGTGGTCACGCTTGCTGACTATGACCATGTAGAAGAAGTCACCAAGGAAGGTGTGAAGAAGGCCCCCTCCCCAGGCTACCCGCTAGTGTGTGTCACTCCCTGTGACCCCCGTTTCCCCAGGTATGCCGTCATGAAGGAGCGCTGTAGCGAGGCCGGCATCAACCAGACATCCGTGCAGTTCAGCTGGGAGGTGGCTGCCCCCACCGATGGCAGTGGTGCCCGCTCTCCCTTTGAAACCATCACTGACAACACACCATTCACCAGCGTCAACCACATGGTAGGTCTGGGGGCCTGGGCCTGGGTGGCAGGGCAGCAAACTGGTGTTGCTCTCTGTTACTCAGATGATCAAACTCCTTGAGGTTCGTGCATGGTGTTTGGAATAAAACAAATGAGTGAGTGCACACAGTACATACACAGTGTTTTTCTTTTCATATATTAAAAAAAAGGTAATGTGGTGTCATAGAAAGAAAACAAAACTAGTAGTCAGACCTGTTTACAGATCCTGACTCTGCCTTTTTTCAACTAAGTGGTATTAATAGGTTGCTTAACCTCTCTAGTCTCAGTCTCCTGATCTGCAAAATACTATTTCTTCTGCTTCATCATTTGATAAGGTCAATGGACAAATGTGATCTATAAATGAGAAAGTAAATCAAAGATTCCAGGTAGGTACCATTGATTGCTATTTTATTCATATATCTTCAATCATCCAATAAGTATTAGGATATCCTCTCCTTAAGGACTTGGACCTGGGTCTGTGCTACATTTGTATAATGTGGTAGAAATGTGGCCCAAAATGTCCAGCACATTGATGACACATAGCAAGGTCTGATTTTTTTTTTTTTTTAAAGAATAAAACAGTTATTCAGTGCTCAGCATTTTACTATGCTCTGTGGGAGGCCATGAAAAGAAGTCCCAGGCAGTTGCCATCCTCAGAGTGCTTGAAGACCAGTCCCCTCCCCAGCAGAGCAGTGAGCCATAGGAGAACTAGAAGCTTTCCCAGGGTTCGGAGACAGCCTGCAGGGGTTCTGCGCATCACACGAATGAAGTTTGCTCTCTTCCGAAAGAGAACCAAAAGCAGCTGCAATTCAGGCTCAGCACAGTGCTGGATGTGTAGTAAGCATTCAATGATCTTTGACTGAAATTAGTTCACTGAATAGTCTTGGAAATCAGAGCTTTCTTTTGGATGAATTGCTCTAGATTTTCTTGTTCTTCCCACAGTTTGCTCCCACTGTAACAAAAGTCTCACTGGGATGGAACAACAACAGAGGAAAGCCATTAGACCAAGGTGGGAGGCTTCAGGCAAAGCAGGTCTCATATCCATGGTTTTGGACGCAGCTTATTCAAAAACACTAGGAGACCCTTTCTTTTGCAACATAACCAAGCTCATAGTTAAAACATCTCTATTGTTAAAAACTCAGAATGGCAAGATTTGGCAGCTTGTTGTTTCATAAGCATCTATTTTTCTGTTCACCAAAGTCATAATCAGGGTTTGGTCTGATTTGAGCCAAATATACATTTTTAACAGATAACAAATGTATGACTTTATGCTTCAGTTTTCTTTCTATTGATGAACTGAAGAATAATACCTTTTACCCTAGTTTCCTTTGCTTTGTCTTTATTTCTTCAATTATTTATTTAATACTATTGTATTATATGCCTTCTTTTAAGATGCCTCAAATCCCTTCTGGAGTAAGTCCGTGTATATATAAATAAATAAAGCATTGGCAGCTAATTTTAAAAAGTTTAATGGGAAAAAAGTCTTTAATTTTTAATGGACTTCAATGGAAATTGTTTTCATGGGTAGAATTTATAAGTTTGTGAGATTGTTTTGTGGGTGGTCTGTGGCACACAGAACTACTAATTAATTTTCTTGTTATGTACTTCCCTGTGTATATATACAATGATCTAAAGAGTCCTGGTGACCTACATTGACTCTGCATAGATTGAGTTAAGCACTCTTATGGCTTTTGTATGTCTGGGAACTTAAAGACATCTATAGAAAGGCCTTCAAGTCTGGGAGGTGTCAGAGGTTGAGATCTCAATTTCAAGTCTGTGTGTTATTATAACTCTTGCAGTATGTGTGGTCACTGGGTGGGGGGATGGGATGAAGGGAAGAGAGCAGTAGGATAGAGAGAAATGAGAACTCTTGAGAAGGAAGCATCCCTCCACTGTCTCCTGACATTCTACTCTCAACAACAGTGACTTGGAAGACAACTAGTCTTGCTGGAACGTCTGAAAAATAGTTGGGTACTCCTTATGCTGAGTTTAATATATAAAGGGAGCAATGCCATCCATCGTAATCAGTCATCTGTGGACTCTTGCTCCGCATCTGTCTACTTCATTGTCTGTCTTGCTCCCTTAGGTTATACGTACTCACAGCTCTGTCCTAGTGCCTGGTTCATGTTTGAAAGTCAATAATTATGTGATGAGTTGATGGATGGATGGATGGATGGATGGATGGGTGGCCTTCACAGCTACCCTCACACCAGACAGTATAAGGAGCTATTTAAGTAGTATACTCATATCTGCGATAATTTATTCTTCCCGATAGGTCCTGGATAGCATTTACTTCAGCCGGAGGTTCCATGTGCGTTGTGTGGCAAAAGCTGTGGACAAAGTGGGCCATGTGGGGACGCCCTTACGGAGCAACATTGTTACCATTGGAACAGACAGTGCTATCTGCCACACTCCTGTGGTGGCTGGGACATCCAGAGGCTTCCAGGCTCAGTCTTTCATCGCAACCTTGAAATACCTGGACGTCAAACACAAGGAGCATCCAAACAGGTCAGTCAGGCAGTTGGCACCTCCCACCATGCATGGGTAGAGTGAATCTTGGGTATCTTTTGTGTGTTTTCCAGGGACTGATCGATGAATGATGCTTTTGCAAGGTAAAAATGTGGTGATGAAAGCTTCAAAAAAAGTGTAAATCCTCAGCAGTCAGCAGTCCCTCAAGTTCTGGCCCCTTGCCTGTCTTCCTAGCCCCCTCTTCCTCACCTTCTCATTCTCACCTGCCAGTCTGCCCCAGTCAGTCACAAGTAGCCACCCAAGGGCTACAGACTTTTAAGTTGCATAGCTGTCCCCTGTCATTCCTCTAATGCTCCTCCACACCTCTCACTTGCTGTAGGTAATTCCCATTGTGCTCATGGCATCTCTTCTGGGAACATTTCTGTCATGTCTCCCAGTTTAACTTGGAGAGTCTTCCTGCAAGCACTATCCATGCTTATTTCAGAGCACATCATCACTCATTCTCTCCATCCTGTAGGAGACAGCCATACCCGAAGGGCAGAGACCTGGTTATTTATGTTGCATGTCCTCTGCCTAGTACAGTGCTTTTTGGCACCTGGAGGCACTTGCTAAATATCTGTTGAACAAATGAGTGATAACGTTGCATGAGCTATGAGTCATCGGACTTACTTTTCCCTATGCCACCATGATTTGGATGGGAGATGGATATTTTCTTTCTTTTTTTAAAAGATGTGGGTTACAATTCAGGGTTAGGTATACAAACGTTGATTATGCAGGTACCCTTGTTGATGAGGTGTGCCCTTCCCTCCCCTAGGAGTTCCATTCAACTTCTAATCCCATCCCCCGTCACCTGGCAGTTTCCCGCTACTGCCAATCCCTTTCTTATAGTATTATGATAGTTGTTCAAGGTCCGCTTAAGAGTGAGAAATATGGTACTCTGTTCTTTGTTTCTGTGATAGATCACTGAGTATGATCGACTCTAAATCCATCCAAGTTGCTGCTAAGTCCAAATGTTTGTCCTTCTTTATGGCTACATAATATTCCATTGTGTATATGTACCACATTTTTTTTTTATCCAGTCCAGCTTTGATGTGCAGCATGGTTGATTCCATGTTTTTGCTACTGTGACTAGAGCTGCAACAAACAGACATGTGCAGGTATCTTTTTTGTAGAATGATTTGAGTTCCTCTAGGTATATTCCCAGTACGGAAATTGCTGGATCATATGGAAGGTCAATTTCTAGTTCTTTCAGAAATCACCACACTGTCTTCCAAAGAGGTTGCGCTAGTTTGCATTCCCACCAGCAGTGTAGAAGCGTTCCTTTGTCTCCACTTCCTTGCCAGCATCTGTTGTTTGTTTTATTAATGATGGCCATTCTTACTGGGGTTAGTGGTATCTCAATGTGGTTTTGATTTGCATTTTTCTAAAGATGAGTGAGGCTAAGCACTTTTTCATGTGTCTAGTGGCTGCCCGTATATCTTCTTTTGAGAAGTGTCTATTCATGTCTCTTGCCCACTTTTAATGGGACTGTTTGGTTTTTTCCTTTTGGCATGTTTGAGTTTCTTGTAGATCCTAGATGTTAGACCTTTGTCAGATATACAGTTAGCAAATATTTTTTCCAGTTCTGTGGGCTGTCTCCCTGCTCCCTTGATGGTTTCTTTTGCTTTGAAGAAGTTCATCAGTTTGATGAGGTCCCACTTGTCTATCTTATTTCTTATGGTATGGACACTTAGGGTTCTGATCAGAAATTGATTACCAGTTCCAATTTCCATAAGGGTGTCTCCTACATTTTCTAAGATTCTTATAGTTTGAGGTTTTCCATTTAGGTCTTTGATCTACTTAGAGTAAATTTTTGTGTGTGGTGATAGGTAGGGGTACTGTTTCAATCTTCTGCATGTGATCAGCCAGTTTTGCCAGCACCATTTACTGAATAGGTTCTCCTCTCCCCAGTAGTTGTTGTTGGAGTCTTTATTAAAGATGAGTTGGTTAAGAGATTGAGGCTTTGCTTCCAGAATCTTCATCCTGTTCCATTTGTCTATGTGCCTGTTCTTGTATCAATACCAGGCTGTTTTGATTACTGTAGCCTTATTGTAAAGTTTGAAGTCTGGAAGTGTGATACCTCCTGCTTTGTTTCTTTTACTAAGGATTGTTTTGGCTACTCGTGGTCGTTTACGTTTCTATATGAATTCATGTGTTGTCATTTTCAGGTCTGAGAAGAATGATGTTGATAACCTAATGGGTATTTTGTTGAATCTGTAGATTGCCTTTGGTAGGATGGACATTTTAACAATGTTGATTCTTCCTATCCATGAGCATAAAATATTTTTCCATTTGTTTGTGTCTTCTTGGATTTCTTTGAGCAGTGTTTTGTAATTCTCATTGTAAAGGTATTTCACTTCTCTGGTTAGGAAGATACCAAGGTATTTCATTTTTTTCTGGCTATAGTGAATGGGATTGTGCTTTTAATTTGGGTCTCTACCTGCTTGCTGTTGAGGTATAGGAATGCAACTGTCTTTTGCATGTTTATTTTGTACCCTGAGACTTTGCCAAAGTCCTTTATCAGTGCAAGCAGGTTTTTGACAGATTCTTTTGTATTTTCAAGGTATAGGATCATATCATCAGCAAAGAGGGATAACTTGACTTCCTCTTTTCCTATTTGGATACCCCTGATTTCCTTCTACTGTCTAATTGCCCTAACTAGGACTCCCAACACAGTGTTGAACAAGAGGGGTGAGAGTGGGCACCTTATCTTGTTCCAGTTTTCAGGGGAAATGTTTCCAGTTTCTGTTCATTTAGCAACATGTTAGCTGTGGGTTTATCGTAGATAGCACTTATGATTTTGAATGAGGTATGTTCCTTCTATACCTAGGTGTTTGAGGGTTTTTATCAAGAAGTGATGCTGGATTTTATCAAAAACTTTTTCTGCATCCTATGATATAATCATGTGGTTCTTGTTTTTACATCTGTTGATGTATTCAATTACATTTATGGTCTTGTGAATGTTGAACCAGCCTTGCATCCTGGGGATAAAGCCTACTTGGTCATGGTGAATGATTTTTGAGATGTGTTTTTGGATCCGATTTGCAAGAATCTTGTTGAAGATTTTTGCATCTGTGTTCATAAGGTATATTGGCCTATAGTTCTCTTTTTTTGTTGGATCTTTACTCAGTTTGGATATCAGTGTAATGTTAGCTTCGTAATATGATTTGGGGAGAATGAGATGGATACTTTCATTTTTGCATACCAAAAAAGAATTTGTGTATGCTATATATAGTTAATAAACATTATAGTATTGAAGTGTGTCTTTTTATGAACAAGTGAATTCAGAGAAATGGGTTTCTTGGCATGAATAAAACAGGTTTGAATGTAGGCCCAAGAATATGCAAATTCTTCTTTTTTTACCAGCAGAATAAAATTTACTTTTGTTAAAGAGTAGTAATAGAAGTGCCCGAGGCACTACAGATCCCTTCCTAGAAAAAGGACCGTCCTCTTCATATGCAAATCTCTGGTTCCTCTTAAAAATGTTACTCTTTGCTCAGAGACATGAACCTTAGAAATTCAAAACACACCTTCAATAAACATGCACAAAATTTAAACAGATACCATGAAAGCAACACAGCCCATAAGTACAGTTCTGTTGTATCACAGTCTTACCCGATCTTTCTTAAGCTTGTTTTTTTCTTAAAATTGTACACTGTGTGCTCTGGGGAAACAGAAGGATGCTCCTTGTACTCACAGTGGGGAGGCAAGGTAAACAGAGTCTGAAAACAAATGAGAAGTAGCAGCCAATATGAATCAGTCGCAGACTCCTTGGTACAATGGCTGTCTAAGCAGCCAACATGGATCAGTTGCACACTCCTTGGTACAAGGACTGTCTAAGTGCTGAGGATGGAGGTCACAGGGCAGCACTCTGCAGACTGAGGCAAGGAGGGCCAGAACTGTTGTGTTGATGGTACTTAGCGGGAGAAAGGAGAGCAAAGCGTATTCTCAGTAGCGAAAGACGATATGAATAGCGGGATGGTGTAATTTCTAAGATATTTGGCTAGGAAGAGAAATTGGCCTCAGAGTTTAAAAGCACCACGATATCCTTCTGACTCAAGCAAATGCTTAAAAAAATTATGGGTCAACCCTATCCAACTTCCATTCACTGTGAAAAAGCAGGGGAGCAGCTTTGACTCTTGAGGATTTTAAAGATTCCATTGAAAGCAAAAGAAAACCTTTGAGTGATTTGTGGTTGTGATGTTATCTTTTCTTGTGTAGAAAAAAAAAAATCTATGATTCCTGATTACTATCATCTTGAGTTTGGAGGATCTCTTAGAGGAGAAAAACGGCAGCACATGTCCATCCACTCCCCTCAGTTCAGCTAGAAACCCTACATGGGAAGCATCAAGGAAAATAATTGGCTGCTCACTGGTGAAGACAAATTAGGTGATGAGAAAGAATTGCCATTGACTTTTTTTGACATGCAACTCAACACTTATTTCTGCCCTTTTATGCCTAGGATCCACATTTCAGTGCAGATCCCACACCAGGATGGGATGCTGCCCCTCATCTCCACCATGCCACTGCACAACTTGCATTTTCTGTTGTCCGAGTCCATCTACAGACACCAGCACGTCTGCTCCAACTTAGTCACCACCCATGACCTGAGGGGTATCTCAGGTAAGGAACGGTTTCGGACTGGCCTCTCCATGCCAGCTCAGTGCTGGGACTTTCATGATGTGACTGAGTGAGGAGGACTCTGCTTTTCATCTTGTGGTTTTCAGGATCTGCTTATTGGTGGTTTTCCTTCCTGGCATGCAGCCAACAGGCAGCTCAGACAATGAAGTGAGTAGGAAAAACAAGGACTTTGGAATCAGACTGGCTTAAGTTCAGATCTGCATCCCATGGTCTGTAGGACTGAGCAAGCATAGCTAAACCTCTCCAAGTCACTGTCATCTACAACATGAGACTAGCAATTGCAACCAGCCAAGGCGAGGTTTAAGTGCACTTATGTCTTTAAAGCACCTACTGTGGTGTGTTCTAGTGAGAGTGTTGGATCTGTGCCCCAAGATCCCATCATAGCAGCATCTTTAGAAAGGTGAAGTGCAAGTATGAGTTGTCATGTGGTGGGTTATCTGAGAGCAGGAGCTGAGATGGAGTTTGGGCATAAGCTGTGTATTAGGAACTGATGCCTGTTGAAGAAAAGCGGGGGTCAGCATTGGGCAGAGGAAGAGTCATACTGCAATGCAGACTGACAAAGCCACACTGGCTGTGCCAGGGGGCTATGGAGAGATGGATTCTGTTTCAGCCAAATGGCTAGACCTTGCTGGCCTGCCCTGCTGCGTCACCTAATGCAGGCTGCCCCAGCAAGGGCATGACCTTGTGCTGGGCCGCCCTTTGACTGATGCAGATTCAAGGAGTGACAGCTGAGGCAGCGCATTTCCTTGTTCATCACAGTCGACGTTTCACTTTACAAAGAACCCTGTCCATTTCCATTTACCTTAGCAAGTTCACATGGAATGCGTGTTTCCTGTCTTCACAACTGATGAATCATTTAACAGTGTTTTTAAAAACTGAAATACATTCATATGCTCTTTCATATTCATTAAGCATTCCTTTTGGTTGTGATGGTCTTAATACAGTAGGAATTCGTTGAGCATAAATTATTTGTAAATCACTGTTTCCCATGAAAGTTTAATTGGTCCACAATGATGCTTGTGGAAAAAGCACACTATATTTAAAGACTGAAATTTTGCTCCTCTTCCTACTTAAAAACAATTACATTCATGTCAGCTGAGTAGCTGGTCCTCATGGGACAGAGGGCCAGGCACTAGGGTCAAACATTCTAAGAAATGCATTAACTCTTTAAAAATACTACAGTTGCTTTTAGTACTATAAAAACTTTGACCTTAATATTCTAAAATTGTATCTGTATTCAACTCTCTTCTGCATAAAGGTCTTTCTTAATTTAGAACCATTTACTTGCTTGGCAGCATTTGAGCCAGTGATTTTTGTCTGTGGCAGGTGAGGGTTAGCCAAGCATCATTAGAGAGTATTTACTCATCAACATAAAATTTAAAAATTTCCCCCAGGAGTTCAGAAACCAATAGAGGGAGAAGAGGTGGTCTGATATATATCTGCTGGGTTTTTATAAAAGCTATTTTTTAAGTCAGTCTTAAAATAATGACTCATCAATGAATGACCCATATAGTAGACCCATTTCTTTGGGACTGGTAGTAAAGTGTGTGATGCACAGGAAACCTGTTTCTTCAGGACTGGTAGTAGAGCATGTGACACTGGACCCAACTTGCAGTGTGACAGCCAGAGCATCAGGGTGTTTCCTTCCTGAGTTCTGCCTTCTTCATTCACTCATTATTCACTCATCTTTTCTTCTCTGGTTCCTGTGGTCTCTTAGTGGTGGAACCCTCCATTCACACCTGGCAATCGCAGTTCACAAGCAGTGACAAGCCCTTCTCACATTCTTAATATGCATGGGGGGCCTTGAGTCACTCTAGTAATCAGGTCTGGACTGAAAGCCTCTTGTGTCACAAGGGTGCAGTCCCCTCCCACCCAGCCTCTGGGCATCACAGACCAAGTGACCGCTCCCTACTCCTTCCTCCCCAGCAGAGGCAGGCTTCCTGGGTGACACAGGCTATGACAGCACCGCCCTGGGGCCTGGTTATGACCGCCCCTTTCAGTTTGACCTCAGCGTACGGGAGCCAAAGACCATCCAGCTCTACAGACACCTGAACCTCAAGAGCTGTGTGTGGACCTTCGATGCCTACTATGACATGACCGAACTGATCGACGTCTGCGGGGGCTCCGTGACTGCTGACTTCCAGGTGGGTGCTCCTGGGCATCTTCGGCTGTTGCACGAGTGTGTTCCCAAGCTGGTTTGCATGCACAGGGGTACTCCTGGGCTGGTCTGTGGCTGTGCGCACATGGGTGCTTCTGGACATCTGCAGCTGTGTACACGGGGGTGTTTCCAGGCTGGTCTGTGGCTGCATACACAGGGGTGCTCTGGGCTGGTCTGCATGCACAGAGGTGCTCTGGGCTGGTCTGTTATACACATGGGTGCTCCTGGCCTGGTCTGTGTGCACAGGGATGCTCCCGGACTTGTCTGTGTGCATGTGGGTGCTCCCAGGCTGGTGTGTGTACACAGAGTTACTCCCGGGCTGGTCTATGTGTCCAGCCTTGTCTGTTCCTGAACTGAGCCAACCAACTCATAGAGTCTTCCTTATAAGTCCCTCAACCAAGATTTTGGCAGCATTGTGCTTAGATGAAGCCCCCAAGTCCTTTAGATCAAGTTAATGTGGACAAAAAAGTATGCTCGTTTATATAAAACATCTGATATTTATTTTTCTGGATATATGTATTTTTCTCTCTGCATATATTTTGAAAGGCAAAAAGATTGACATTTGTTGATAGGGTTATTACTACATACATGTGGTCTCTTCCCCACCTGGGAAGATGAATCGGCATGGCAGGTGGTGCACCCCGTCTCCCAAAACAAGAAGAGCACTGTGTCCTAAGTACTGTGGACACACCATTGCTCATTGTTTAAAACACTTTATTTCATACCTAATCCCAACTTACAACCCTTGCAAAAATAGACACTTTTACAAATATTAGACAAATTGCAAATATTCCATTAGACATTAGTGCCAATGGAACATTTTACAAAAAGCCAGAGTCATAGAAGTGCAGCTATACCCAAGGGCCAGTGAGACCAGACTAACCCATTAAATTAAAGACAAGTGCTCTACAGTTGTGAGCAGTTATCTCAATTAGCTAAAAACTAGTTAGATGTTTGTTCTCATTTCAAAGCAGGTTTGACCGCACTGAAGGAGGAAATGTGCAGAGGCATTTAGAGTAATCATTTGGGAAAAGTAACTGATGAAAATGTGTTGTTTTCCTTGTGATGCCTGTCATCCTGTAAACACTACTGCCACCTACCGAGTAGGATTTTAAGGTGCCCTGAGGTTTTCTTTCTGTTTCTGCAGTTGCATAACCTACAATCACTTTGGAAATGCAAAGCCTTGTGATATGTTCCTCCCCTGCCCTCTCAAAAATTAATGATCTCTGTTCTTTATGATTTTGCCCCAACTATATTTTTTGATTTTTTTTTGTTTAGAATATGCTTAAATATCTCAAAGACAAGGAGTTCTTAAATGTATCCCACTTTTTAAACCAACACAGAAAATATATATGCATGGAAAGATCTCACTGTTATCTGTTTTTTTTCAAAATAATTAAAGCCGTTGGTGTGTGGTGGAAATAATATGGAACTTACAATCAAGGCCTACTATTATACCTTTCTCTATGGAATATCAGTAGACTTGGACAGGCATAACTTCTCTGAACCTCATCTCAAACTATGACTAATAATCTCAACAAGGAAAGGTACCTAGCACAGTATATCTGGCAGTAGGTCTATGTAGCAAAACCTGTGTATTAGGGGTAGAACATGGTGTGAGATCCAGATAAAATCTGGAGATATTCTTTAAAAAAAAAAAAAGATATGTCAAAAAGATTTTGTAATGAATATGGAGTTAGTAGATTCTTTTGAAAAAGTCAACATCGAATTTTAAGTCCCACAACTTTGAACATTAAAAAATTATTTTGAAAAATATTGCTAAAGCATTTGGCTCATTCCTCAATTCTCCAAAGATATACTTTACATTGTATTTTCAAACAAAAGAAAAAAATAAATCCCATGGTATACTGTAGTATTCAGCCAATGGCAAAATGAAATTGTTGTCAACTATGCTTTTTTGTTAGAAAACAAATATATATATGTTTATGTCAGAAAATTTTTTTAAAAATTAAAAATGAGTAAACCAACTTCCCCTCACACTCAAATACACAGAGTTGCCCTGAAAGCTTCTGCTAATATTTTATATTTTCAGCTAATTTTTATTCACTGCATAGTAAAACAAAAATGATTGGGCCAAATTAATAGGAGTAACTAAGGAACCCCTTAGAAGAACTGTTCCCCAGAAAGTGTGATATGCTGCCTTTTCACAGTACTGAAGTCTGTGCAGCTCTAGGCTGTCATTGGTAAGTTTCCTAGAAGTGATTTCCAGAGCCCACGACCTAGATTGTGGAGCAGATGAGAGCACTATAATCACTAAAACATCCAAGTCAGGCCCACATTCAGCCCCAGCGTCCACACTTCCTGATGATAATTGATCCAGACTTCCCTACAAGTTATTGGCAAATGCTCAATGGATGGAGCTTGCACTGAATTGTGGACCTCAGGCCCACCAGGTGAATCCCTTATGAATAACTGTGATATCTTAAAATTTCCGCCAAGGCTTCTGGCAATCAATAATGGAGGCAAAGCTCCTTCTCACACTTTGAAAATGTTCTGGAAAGCCTTCAGAAAAGCTCTCGCACATCACTCTGTCTAAAGAAGCATCCTGGCCACTTTGTATCCCCTTGCTTATTTTTTTAATAATTAAATGTAGTCGTAGGCACTTGATTAATAACTGCCGAATACATTCATGACTAAATGAGTGAACCGAAACTGAACCGAGATGTGACGATTGTGCACCTTTCCATCCTGGAAAGAAATGACTCTGTGCCTGCTGTCTCCTGGCAGGTGAGAGACTCTGCGCAGTCATTCCTGACAGTGCACGTGCCTTTGTATGTCTCCTACATCTACGTGACAGCCCCCAGGGGCTGGGCCTCCCTGGAGCACCATACCGAGATGGAGTTCTCCTTCTTCTACGACACTGTTCTCTGGAGAACAGGTATGCCCATTGACAACTTAACCATCCCCATCTTACACTAAAGCAAAATTAAAAGAAATAATGAAACTGCAACTTTTAATGATAACTGCATTCCTCATCATGTTGTCCTGTACACAAAGAGAGGGACCATTTGGGCCAAGTGCAGTGACTCACGCCTATAATCCCAGCACTTTGAAGGCCAAGGTGGGAGGAGTACTTGAGGCTATAGGGGTTTGACACCAGCCTGGGTAACATGGCAAGACCATGTCTCTACACAAAAAAAAAAAAATTTTTTTTTAAGTGGGCCACCTCAAGTCTGGAACATGTACAGATATGTGGTTTCCGAAAAAGGATGATGTCCATCTGTCCTGACGCTTGCAGGTCTCAGCCCAGATGGCTAGGACCCAAAGTAGAGGACAGCCACTGACAAAGGGCTCTACCCTGCCCATCAGGGATTCAGAGGGGTGTGTGTGGCTTTGGAGTACAACTGATATAATGTTCATGTCCTCCTCGTTGAAAATAGTACGATTCATACTGTTGACAAAGCAAAAGGATCTTTAGATAAGTTGCATGGAAGTGGAACAATATGTCAAGAACACTTGGCGTAGTCATGTCAGTGGCCCGCTTGATTCATATGGCATGGGTTTGGCTCTTTTATTTCATCCTCAAAAGCAAGGATTTAAACTCTGGGGACTTTCGGCCTGCAATGAAGAATTTTTAGGATGACCTTCCCCTCATCTCCATCCTTGTCCTCTTGGAGAGCAGCCCCCTATGGATTGGACAGGAGGTGACCTCTCAGCTAGGAACTCACGCCTTACTCCTACTCAGTGTCTTGCCCTACCCGCCTCTCCCACTCCTTCCTCATAAATGCCCCCACGATTCTTGGTTGTTTTTTGTTGTTGTTCACAGTTTTTTCCAAGCTGGACACTGTCAACTGAATGTTGTTTCTCTTTCCATTTTCATTGTCCTGTATCAAACATTTCTCCAAACCTATTCCTCCTTCTGTTCCTACTCTCCTTTCTCCCCTCTCTAGGAGTGATGTGCTTTATCTGAGGCAGAGATACTAAAAAGCTAGACATTTTCTTTAGCTGGGGTTTCATCTCCAGTAATTGAAACTACAGTTGTCAAGATCAGCCCAGGCAACTTGGCAAGATCTCGTCTCTACAATAAATCAAAAAATTAGCTGGGTGTGGTAGCGTGCACCTATAGTTCCAGCTACTTGAAATGCTGATGCGGAAGAACTGCCAGAGCCTAGCAGGTCAACACTGGGGTGGCCGTGAGTGTGCCACTGTACTCTGGCCTGGGCGACAGAGTGAGACTCCAACTCAAAAATAAAGTACAGTTGTCCTTCAGGACCCATGCAGAACTGGCTCCAGGACTTCCCACTGACCCCAAAATGCAAGGATGTGCAATCTCTGATATGAAAGGTGTCATATCTACATATAACCAATATACATCCTCCAATATATTTTAAATCAGCAGCCCCCAACCTTTTTGGCATCAGGACCAGTTTCATGGAAGACAATTTTTCCACAGACTGGAGGATAGGGGTATGGTTTCGAGGTGGTTCAAGCATGTTACATTTATTGTATACTTTATTTCTATTATTATTACATTATAATATATAATGTAATAATTATTATATAACTCGCCATAATGCAGAATCAGTGGGCGCCCTGACTTGTTTTCCTGCAACTAGACGGTCCCATCTGAGGATAATGGGAGACAGTGATACCTGAAGTGTGTTGCTATGTCTAGTTTACTCCATAATCTCATTTTGGTTACTGTCAGTGCAGAAAACCCTGAGTCATAAAGATAGGATGTTGAAAATGGAAGCAGACTTTTCAGTGCTTTTGTGGCAATCTCAGGATATTCCTCTCTTGACTTTAATCCAGAATGTCTGGAGATTTGAAGTTGTCTCAAACATTCTTTTAAGACCACCGTCATTAGCGATCTCAAGTAGTTGATCCTCTTCTAGCATGGACAAAGTCAGTTCACCTGGCTTATTCACAAATGGGTCACAGATCCATTCCTTCCCAGTTCAGGGGTCTTTTGTAGTTGGAAAGTAATGCTCAAACTCTTGAAAGCTGAGAAAGGTGATCATGCACCAGCTGGAAGAAAGAAGGTCCTGACTCAATCTCTTTCAAAATCTCTGCTAACGTTTGAAACATACTAAAAATCCCAATGTTCACTCGTCGACCCCATAATTCCAGTTTGGCTTTGAATGTAGTCTCTTTATCTGCTGACTCGAACACAGTTGTTGTTCTCCCCTGAAATGACAAGTTGAGTTCATTTGAGCTGCTTGAATATGTCACACAAGTAAGCAGGTTTTGCAACCCATTCTGTGTCATTGAAATGTGCTGCCAGTGGTGATTGTTTTTCCAGAAGAAATCTCTGGAGTGGCTCTCATAATTCAAAAACTCTGGCCAGTGATCTACCTTTAGAAAGTCATCTTACTTCTGTGTATAAGGGAAGACGTGTGTGCTCTGCATCCATCTCCTCACAGAGCTACATGAACAGATGTGAGTTAAAGGCATGTACTTTAATGTGGTTGATCATTTTAATCACATCCTGAAAAACTGCTAAGTTCAAAATTGTTAAATTCAGGTGAAATTTTTCAGCTACCCAGCATTTCTCCATGGATGACACAGTACATAGACTCACATTCAGAAGTGACCTCTTTGACCCAAGTAGTGAAACCAGAAAGCCATCCAGTTATAGCATCTGCTCCATCCATGCATATACTGATACAAAATGACCCATTCAGTTTTCTTAATATGTAATCATTCAAAGACTTGAATAGTCCTTGCAGCTGTGGTATTGGGTGGCAACAAAAGTGGCATGCTCTCATGCACACCTTCCTGAAAAGTATATTGCACAAAAACAAGTGTTGTTGCCTTGTTGTCAACATCGGTAGACTCATCAACCTGGATTGCATACCACAACTCGTTAATCCTCTCTAACAATTGTGCCTCAATATCCTCTACTCTTTCATTAATTTGTCTAGTCATGGTACTAGCCGAAAGAGAAACATGCCACCTTTTGAACTGCAACCTCTTCATGACAGATGTTCTTAGCAGCAGTCAGTATCACTCTTTACCAGTAGTAAAGGGATTCTTAGCTTTAGTAATGCCATTAGCCATTAAGAATGATGCTCTCAGTACAGACACATTTGATGAAATGATGGCCTTCAATAGTTGTTTCTGTTCTTTGTGTGTTCACATTTTTTTCTCTTGAAAAACTCCAAAGGCTTGTCATTTAATGTTGGGTGCTTGGTCTCCATGTGGCAAAACAGTTTTGAAGGTTTCATGGTGTCATTGGATAGACAGTCACCACATAATATACAAAGCAGGCTTGAAGAATGTGAATCACTTGTTGCAATGAGACCATAATTGAAATAGGATTCTTGGTATTTTCTTTTAAACACAGCTTTCTTTTGGTTGACAGTCTTAGAGTCTCATCATTGGGTCTTTTCCCCTTTTCAAAGGTCTCCAGTGACATTTGTTTTTTACTCATTTTGACTAGGGTTAGTTTGTGGGCTTACCAAAACTGTGACTGAGACAAGTGTACAGTACAGGAAAGAGGTGCAAATGGAAGTGGTAAATAAAATAGTGAGTGGGCCACACACAGACTAAAATAAGCGTCAGATTCTGACTCAAAACCTGCCACCAGATGCAGCTATATAAATGAAGTACATCAGCTCACTTGCCACTCACTGATACGGTTTTGATATAAGTCTGCAAGCAATTGATTCATTATGGTCTCTGTGCAGTCAAACCTCACTGCTAATGTTAATCTGTATCTGCAGCTGATCCCCAGTGCAAGCGTCACTGCCTCAGCTCCACTTCAGATCATCAGGCATTAGATTGTCATAAAGAGTATACAACCTAGATCCCTTGCATGCACAGTTCACAATAGGGTTCATGCTCCTATGAGAATCTAATGCCACCGCTGATTGGACAGAAGACAGAGCTCAGGCGGTAATGTCAGTAGTGAGAACAGAAATTAAGCTTGGCTCACTCACCTGCTGCTCCCTCCTGCTGTGCAGCCTGGCTGCAACAGGTCACAAACTAGTACTGATCCACTGCCCAGGGTTGAGGACCCCTGCTTAAATATTCTCTAGATTATTTATAACACCCAATACAATGCAAATGCTATGTAAATAGTGGTTATACTGTATTGTTTAGAAAATAATAATGACAAGTAAAAAAGTCTACACATGTTCAGTACAGATACAATATTTTTTTCTAATATTTAGATCTGAGGTTGGTTGAATTCACAGATGCAGAACCCATGGACACTGAGTATGACTGGATAGTCCTTTCTTCTGTCAAATGACTGACACTGAAATCATTTATTTGCTTTATATTTCTTATAGGGAAATGATGCCAGAAGCTTTGCCCACACTTTGAACCAAGTAATTCCTGAGCTTTGGTTTTTGTTTTATTTTGTATCAACTTTATTTTCTCCTCTTTGGTTACCTTTTGGTTTTGGTCTTTTGGAACACATTGGGGACCAGGACTGCAGTTACCTTTATTGAAGCCACAGCTTGTTTGTGTTATGCCATTTACCACTGCCTTCTACAAGCTTTCCTTTAATTTTCCTTTGGCTTGAGTACTAAGTGTAGCCACCAGGACTGTGTTTATGGTTCCATTAAATCCTGAAAGGGTGAGGAAAAGAAAATATGGTATGAAGCAGATGTACAGTAACCACATTCTGGTGTAAAGTTTGACAGTGAAACATTTTAAGTTTTTTTTTTTTCTGCTGAGCCTGCATCGGGGCTTGGTAGCACTTACAGGAATGTTCTTGTCTATGTCAAGGACAGTGGAACTGTAAAATAAGAACCAAATGAAATGAGCTATCATATAATTTTAATTGGCATATGTCTCTATAGACACTATATGCATGTGAATATGTATATTATTGTAAGTTACATCCAAATAAATGTGCAGCACTACTTAGAGGTGTCCCTGGGATAATCCACATGTATGTTGCTGTCTGGGAGGTCTTCTCCATGCCCTAACTTGGACATTTTGTGTATGATTGCCTACCCAGGAATCCAAACAGACAGTGTGCTCTCTGCAAGACTTCAGATAATAAGAATCTACATTCGCGAGGACGGCCGTCTTGTCATTGAATTCAAGACCCATGCCAAATTCAGAGGTAATATTAATGTTTTTTCCCCCAACTTTTTATTAAACAATATTTCAAACATACAGAAAACTAGAAATAATAGAACAGTAAAAAACAGTCAACAACTGTTAACATTTTGTTCTTCATGTCAAGTTATCCAAAATAGTTCAGTAAACATCTCTTAAGAACAAGGACATACATTCTGGTTTCTCTTCAGATCATATAAATCTTTCGCCTTTTACTAAGAACAAGGACTTTCTCTCACACAATCACAATGCCAATATCACTTCCAAGACATGTAGCATTGAAATAGTAAAATCCAGTCTCCATATTTCCTCTGTTGTCCCACAAGTGTCTTTTCCATTTGTTTTATATTATTTATTTTATATCTGCTTATATTAAAAGAAGGAGGATCCCATCAAGATGATAGGTCACATTTTAGTTGCTCTATTTCTTTAGTTTCCTTTTATCTAAAATGATCCCCTTGATTTTTGTGTTCACAACACCTTATCACTGCAGTTTTAGGGCAGTATCTTGCTGGTTACCTTTACCTTCTTAATAATGTTTACAATTGTCTCCTTCCACCAAGGAGTAGAGTGGCCCTAAATGTGATTTTTTGTTCCACATTTATATTTCTATCTATAAACTACTGAGACCTTTCTACCTTCAAGAAGCATATTGGTTAGAATTCAGAGCTATGTATATTCAATGTTCATTGTCAGATAAAAGCCCCTGTTACTGTGAAAATGTATTCACTAGCCCCATTTCCACAAGGCATGCTCATATCGTTTATAAGTAAAGGCCCACAACTATGATGACATCATAAGCAGGATGTGGGCTGGGTGAAATGCCATGCTGTCCTGACCAGTGTGGAATATATTCTAAGGGGCAAAAGCACACCACCCTAGTTGGTTGATAGAGGAACGCTAATTCAGTTCTTATCTTTGGTAGGGGCTTCACCATGAGTACAATAAAGCTCACAAACGAGTACATGTGTCTCCCCTTGAAATAGGACAGTTTGTGATGGAGCACCACACTCTCCCAGATGTGAAATCCTTCATCTTGACTCCAGACCACTTAGGAGGAATCGAATTTGACCTGCAGCTGTTGTGGAGTGCTCAAACATTTGATTCTCCGCACCAGCTCTGGAGAGCGACAAGCTCTTATAACAGGTGATTATGATGTCGGGGGCTTCTGGCAGGGAGTTCTGAAAGTCTTTCAGTTTCCCTCAGGACTTGGGAAATAGGACTTTTCTCTGGAGCTGTACTTCTATTTTAAAAGGGAGGTAGGTGGAAACAACACTCTAACAAATAGAGAAAGAGACAAACCCAGTTCAGACCAATTTCTGGGTGTAACTAGGAAATATTCATGCTAATTCCAAGAATGAGATCAGGATGGGCCAGGTATTTCCACTCGCCTCCCATGATAGAGGGGGGGCCTGACCACATGGCACACCTGCCTACAGGGAGCTCCGGGAAATATGTCTAACTAAAATCTTAGCATAACAGAGAAATGTCATTTTAACTATGGCAGCCAGTGCAAAAATCTAGGGTCTCTGGTTATAAGTCCAGGCATCATCCCTGACAGGCCAGTGTCCTATAAATAAATAACAAGATTTGTTCCTTTACCCCACATCCAGCATAGAGGTAGAATGAGAACTGAATAAATACATTAAAACGCCCTATCTACAAAGAGAAGAACAGAAAAAAAAGATAGAATTAAAGCTACCATGAGAAGGATAGGTGGGCCACCAGGAGTCTGCCATGAATGTCCTCAGCCCCATAGTGCAGAGCGTGGAATTAAGAACCATCTTTAGAATTAAAATCATTTTCCAGTTTTACAGCTAAGAGATGGCAGATTGTCTTAAGAATCCTTTTCTTTCTTTTTTTTTTTTAATTTTAGAGTTGTGAGTACAAATGAGGCTTTACTACCTTAGAAAGTTTCATGCAGGGGATGTTTGGGCTTCTAGCTGGTCCCCTCTTCCCTGATAGTGGACCAGGTTCCCAATATAGTGATCTTAAAAAAAAAAAAATACAACTTACAACATGGCCATAATATCATTGCCAAGAATCCTTTTCAAAAAGATGCTCTTAATCATGAATGTTTGAGCTCATATCAGGTATTTTTTATTACATATTATATATTGGTTTATTGAAACCAATGTAATCGTCTTCAAGGACTGTGCCTCCTGGAGCCTCACGAGACTATCCATGCATCTTGTCCCAGTTTGTAGCAGGGAAGCAGTCCTCCTTTAAGAGTACCTCCCTCCCCAACCCCCACACCCAGCAGGGAAGCAGTCCTCCTTTAAGAACAGCTTCCTCTCCAACCCCCACACTCCTGGCCTCCTGGATGAAACTCATCCTCTTCCTGTAGCAGATGAGGCACAGCCCTCCCCTCCAGCCTCATTTCAAACCCAGCCTCTAACAACATTAAACCTCTTGCCAGTCCTGAACCTCAGCCCATTCACACCTCCATGCCTTTACCCTTCCTTCCCTTTTCCTCCCGCAACATGGACGCCTCTGAGACCAAGTTCCAATGTCGACCCCATGGCAGTGTCCCTGACTCCCCACAAGGGTGGCAGCCCCTCCACCTGGCTTCCATCCTGTTCCTGCTTGTCATAGCACAACTCATTATTTTATGTTGGTCTCCCATATTTTTAACTAGTCCGTGAGCTTCCCCAGATAGAAAGCACGACTGCCTCATCTTAGATCCCAGGACATAGGTTTTAGCGCAGGTAGGTCCTGAATGAGCATCTTCTAGGAGCTTGCTTTTGAGGCAAGGAGATAAATGGCAGAAGGCAGAACACCGGCACGCATTCTGGGCTGAGCAAACTGAGAGGTGCAGAACATCAAGACCGTGGTTGTTCAGGGAGGAGACAGCCCAGAGGAGGCCAGGGATTGCACACAGCTTCCCAGGGGATGTGAGACAAAGTGTGTTCTATGTGGTAATAGGGGAAGTGTTAATTTTTAGAAAGGAGGTGGGAAGGACTACTGGATTGAGGACCTGCATCTAGGACTGTGATTATTGGCACATTTGCAGGGACAGTAAGGAACTTGAGCTAACAGTATTTAGGAATGGGAGAACAGGACAGAGGCCTGGGAGACCGTGCACGTGGTCCTGCATTCATTTGCTCAGCAAATATTTGTTACATGTTTACTGTGTGTTAGAGAAGGTTCTGGGCACTTGGAATACCTTGGAAAATGAAATGAAGATCCCTGGATACAGGACTCATAGTGAGAAGACACACAACAGTAGACGCAGCAAGTCAGGTACGATGTGTGTCAGAGGTGATGCGTGCCACCGAAAAGTAAAAGGTGGAGAGCAGGACACAGGCATTATGGTCTTAGTCAGGCTGTTCCCTGTAGACCTCACCTGAGTAGACTTGAAGGAGGGAGGTAGTCGGCCATGTTGGCCATGCTCATCCACAGCAGAGGTCCTAGGATGTAGTATTTTGGCCAGTGTGGCTGGAGGGGAGTGAGCAAGGAAAAGGGTGATAAATGAGACTTGCAAGAATTGAGGGGGTGGAGCCACTCTGCAGGGTTTGGTTAAACAGGACAGAGTCAACTTTCACTCCGCAGTGCAGGGAGAGCCCCTATGGGCCCCAGCAGAGAAGCCCGAGATCTGGCATGGGTCACTCTACTAAGTGGATATTCCTCTTAATTCAGGGTTACTGCTCGTACCCTATGTGCTCACTCTCATTGACTTTGAATTTCCTGCTGATCCAGGCTTTGGAAGAAGATGAGAATCACATGGGAAAACTGCAGACATACAGACTTTAAGAATAGGCAGGAGTTTAGAAACAAAGGCCCTGCATGTTTGCATGGTTTGTCTAAAGTCATGCAACCATGGCTGAGGCGAAGCCAAACCAAACTTAGACTGCCAGCTTCCAACCTGGGCCACTTCACTAAACTGGCCCCAGGATATGACATAAAGTTTTCTTTTTCCACCAAATCTTTGCTATCACCATTTACTAATACATAGGTAAGTATTAAAGAAATGGTCAAAGAACAAGCACAGCATTTGTGAGAACTGTTTACAGATCACTCACTCATGATAGTATCATGAAGATTCCCAACCCGAGCTTTTAGCCCCCCAAGCTTCCCGAAGTTTCCAGATACTTGGCTACCTTCCAGTCACTTGCCTGGGCTGGGCTGCTACCCCATGATAAGTGTGGATAGAGTGGGTGAGGGATGCAAAGGTTCACGACGTTGAGGGTCCCAGGCCACACGTGAGGAGGCTCCAGTGAGAAGTGACCTTGCTTTTCGATTTCACAAGGGCATAAGGCTGCAGAGCTCAAAGGGAGCCTCAGGGCTGAGTGCCAGTGAAATAGGCAGGTGTGCTACAAGGCTCAGCCTCCACGCGCTCTAGAATGGCACCCTGTCATCCCGAGAAGCTCGCTCCTCCTCTCTGAGTAACACCTGACACCGTCACATCTTAATAAACAAAAGCCTCTTTTCTTGCACTTGGGAAGGTGTTAGAGAGGGTGTCAGCCTGCAAGAAACACTAAACAGAAATCATCAAATGAGTTTCTTGATGCCTAAAGGAAAAGGCGAGAGTTGTTCTGGCATCACCTGAGCCGTTCAGGTTTTTTATAGACAGTGTATCTTTCTCAGCTGTGCTCATGAGAACTTAAATAATAAAAGTCACTCTGTTCAGTGCCTCTGGGTAATGCTCTGAAGATTAGAATGAACAGAAATGAGTTGAGGAGGGTGTCTGCAGACTTGTAAAGTCCTTGGGTGCTAGACACAAATGCCACCCGAAAGCTGTTCAGAGATGTCCATGTCTTTCTGGATCCTCCAGGCACCTATGCATTGCTCCCTCTGACCACAGTCTGCTCTGCATGTTCCAGGAAAGACTATTCGGGGGAGTACACCATCTACCTGATCCCCTGCACAGTACAGCCCACGCAGCCATGGGTCGACCCTGGAGAGAAGCCTCTGGCCTGTACTGCACACGCCCCGGAAAGGTAGGAAAATACAGTCAAGTCTCCTTATTTGTGGATTCCTTTAGTTGTGAACTCTCTCACTCACTGATTTTTATTTGTATCCCCCAAATCAACATTCATGGTGCTTTCACAGATATTCACTGCTGTGCACAGAGTGGCAAAATGTTCTAGTCACCTACCACACATGTCCCCAGCTGAGGTCAGATAAGGTGACATTCTGCCTCTTTGTTTCAGCTTTCATACTACAAACCGGTGTCCTTTGTGAGGTCTGTTTAATGCCATGTCTTTCACACTTTGGTGCTCTTTGTTATTGATTTCTTTATTTAAAAACGGCTCCTAAGCATAGTGTTGAAGTGTTTTCTAGTACTTCTAAGCCCAAGAAGGCTGTGATGTGCCTTCTGGAGTGTTAGATAACCATGAGCTCATGTTAGTGAATCAATAATGTATATTAAGTAGGACTCCTTAAACAGAAACACACATGAAACAATGTTATGTATTGATTGGTTGATGACAATGTGACCAGCAACCGCAAGAACCAACCCTGCATTTCTCCTAGGAGCGATGGCTCAGTGTCCACTGATTCAGTGTTGGTGGAGGCATTCTAGAGCATGCTAACCATGCACCAGCCCATATCCACCTAAAACCTGAGACTGTCTGTCTTGTGCCATATATTCATGCATTCACTCATAACGTTTGTTCATTCAGTATTTATTTAACTCTTATGCGCTTTGCTCTGGCCTAGGCACTGAGATTTTAGCACGAGGTTAGAGCAGAGGCTTGAAGTAAGCTGTGTTCTCGGCTGTTTACAGTCTAGGGTCACATTTCTAGGAGTTATCAAAATATATAAAAAAACACTTCTGAGGGAAGATGCTGAAGACAAAGTCTGAAATGAACATTTAGAGAAGACTGTTTGAAATGTGACTTAAGTTAAAAGACAGGATTGGACGTTGGATTTGTAATACTGAGGTCATTGATGATCTTCTCCAAGGGCAGGTTCATTGGACCGAGGGGAACACAAGCCTGAATGGAGGGAGTTCCTGAGAGAAGTGAGAAGGTGGAGACACAGGATAAACATGTTTAAGGAATCTTGCTGTAAAGAACAGAGCAAAGGGGTAGTAACAAGAAAGAGATGAAGGATCAAGTGAGAAGAAGTTTTTATTTGTTTGTGTTTTAGGGTGAACACCTTCAGGATGTTGTATGTGGATGGCAATAATCCAGTGATGTGGGGGGAAATTTAGTACAGGGCACAAAGGCAAGATTTGCAGAGCCACATCCAGGGTAGGGCAAAGGGATGGATCCAGAGCCCAAGGGAAGGGCTGACCTCCCCTGGAAGCACAGAGGAGAGTTTATCCACACAGGAGGAAGAGCAGAGCTGTGGATGCAGTGAAGGGAGAATTAGCGGAGTAGGAGGGTGAGGATGACAGAGTGGATCTGGATGATTCTGCTGCCCCTGTGAAATGAGAAGCCATGCCCTGGCTGGAGTTGAGGAATGTGGAGGCTGAGAAGGAAGAGGAGGTGGAACAGTCATCACAGAGCGTCGAGAAGTAGACTCACAAGAGGGCTGTCACTAGCAGAGTAGGCAGAACTGAACTGTTTTTAAACCATCATTACTGATGCAAAATAAACTCATATTTGAAGCACACAATTTGATAAATGTTTATGTGTGTACACACTTGTAAGAATGCCATAGTCGGGATAATGAACATGTCCATATCAAGATAGTTGTCCTATGCCCCTTGTAGTTCCTGCCTCCCACCCACCCCTTCCCTCTCCCTAGCTATCCACTGATCTGCTTTCAGTCACTAGAGATGTTTGCATTTTCTAGAATTTTCCATAAATGGTGTCATACAGTATGAATTCTGTTTCTCTGGCTCATTTCACTCAGTGTGATTATTTTGATTCTTCCATGTTGTGTAGTACAATGTGAGAGAACACAATCAGTAGTTTATTCCTGTTACTGCTGAGTTATATTCCATGGTATGGATGTATTATAATTTATCAGTTCATCAATGGATAGACACTTGAGTGGCTTCCAGTCCTGGACTATGATAAATAAAGCTGCTAGGAGCACATATGTACAAGACTCATGTGGATATGCGTTTTCTGTTTTCTTGTGTAAATACCTAAAAATGGAGTGGTTGGATCATGTGATACATGTATACTTAACTCTTTAAGAAACCCTTTTATGAAACTGTTTGTAAACATGTAATTGTGCATATACATTCCTACCAAGCATGTGCAAACTGTCCTCCCATTCCTCTGTGCCCTGGAGAGGGGTTTGGGGTCCTAATGTAGTTATTAGTTGGGAAGCAGGAGTAAGAGAAGGGAGGAACTGGGAAGACTGGGGTGGTAGAAAGTGCAGTGTTGGAAATGAGACAGTGCATGGTAGAGCTGTGAAGGGCGGGTGGAGAGAGTGCCTTGTGGAGGTGAGGAGCTTGGGAGTAGACATGCTGGGGTCGGGCTGCATCTGTGGGGATGCTAAAGACTTCAGTCCCCAAGACTGATGGTGGTGGTGCACAGTAGGGCTATGAAGGGCAGGGGACTCAGTGGGTGGAGAGCATACCCCATGGAGCTCAAGAGTGGACAGTCTGGGGAGGTGGGTGCTGCATCCATGAGGACGCTGAAGTCCCCAAGCCTGATGGTGATGGTACATATTGGGGCAGTGAAGTGTAGTGTACTCAGTGGGTAGAGAGTGTGCTCTGTGGAGTTGAGGAGCTCAGGAGCAGACAGACTGGAGAGGTGGGTGCTGCATCCATGAGAACGCGGAAGTCCCTAAGCCTGATGGCAGGAGCAATGCCAGAGAGAGCCAAGTGAGGGAGCCAAGTGAGGGAGGAAAGGTAACCAGGAAAATGGTTATTGGCTACATAGGGCAAATAATGTGATTGGATATCACTCATCTGTAATTTTTCCAAATTATGCATATTTCAGATATACAGAAAACTTTGTCTCTATATGGATCTATCATCCTCTTCAAGAAACACAGCATTACCAGAACTTTCTAAATACCTCAGTACCCCTATCCAATCACTCTCCCTCTTTTCCACTAGGATAACCACTAACCTGATATTTGTATTGATCACTCCTTATTTGGGTTTATGGTTTACCTTGTGTTTACTTCTACATGGTTTTGCAAATGTTTGAACTCTATATGGTCGTCCACCTTTATCCTCGTTCACTCCAAGACCCTCAGTGGGTGCCTGAAGCTGTGGATATTACCAAGCCCTATACATACTGTGTTTTCAATCTGACAGCCAAGATGGCTACCAAATGACTGAGGGTTGGAGGTGTGTCCAATGTGGAGACATACGACCGGGAGGACTCATGTCCTGAGATGGATGTGAGCAGAACAGCATGAGATTTCATCATGCTACACAAGCAGTGTGCAATTTAAAACTTAGGAATTGTTTATTTCTGGAATTGTCCATGAAATATTTTGGGCCACCTTAGACTGCAGGTAACTGAAACCATGAAAAATGAAACCGCAGATAAGGGAGCGACCATTATATGCAAATTTCATACTACATACTGCTGCTTTTTTTTTTTTTTTAACTCAGTGAGTCATTGCTGATTCATTTGTGTTGATTCACATAGCTGTAGTTTGTTGTCCACCGCATTACAATATTAATTGTAGAAATATTCCACAATGGATTTGACCCACTATTTGGTTTATTATTCTAGATTCTCTCTATTACAAAGAATATTCTTTTATATACATTATTTCTTGGTACACATGTGCTAAAGTTTCTGTGGGGCAGGAACTGGGTCTCTCCTAAGAGAAAAGAGGAACAATGGTTTGAAAGCATGCTGAGTTTGAGCTACCAATTGGCAGCCAGATGTGTGTTTCTGGAGCTTAAAGGAGAAATCTGGGCTAGAGTTAAACTTGACATCACTACCTCTGAGATACACTCAGTGAGAAGGCTGAGATTACCTTGGGCAGAATTATCCAGGGAGAGCAGTAGTTGTCCCGGGAGGGGGCCCCAAGGGGCCCTTACCTGTCAGAAGGAGGCAGAAAAGGAAGGGGCTCATGAAAAAGGAGGCAGGAGTAAGGGGTGAGGCAGGAGAGCATCGCCAGCAACATCCTGGAAGTGGGTCATGGGGTAGAAACAGTTGTGATGGGGCTGAAAGAGTCAAGATCTCAGAGCATGCGGCTCTGGAAAGAAATCCAGCGGGACGCCATGGCAGCAAGCCCTTTAGCAATCAAGGAGCATCTCCGGGGGCCCCCAGAATGAAGAGACACAAAAAGGGGGCTACCAAAGAGTTCTAACGGCTAATTAATTATCCTGTTCAAAAGAGCAGATTAACCTGATAATGACCAAATAAAGTCCTCTCCCTGCACACATCTCTTTATTCAATGTTTAGTGCCCACAGCAAAGCTCTGTGCAAGTCCTGAGAAGGATGGGGAAAAAGAGGGACTTGGAGACCCATGTGAAGCGGACCCTGCCCTCACAGAGCTCTCATCTCTCCCACATTTAGGTTTCTGATACCCATTGCATTCCAGCAGACCAACCGCCCCGTGCCGGTCGTGTATTCACTCAACACTGAGTTTCAGCTCTGCAATAACGAGAAGGTGTTCCTGATGGATCCCAATACATCGGATATGTCACTGGCAGAAATGGATTACAAAGGAGCCTTCTCGAAAGGTATGTTGCCTCTTCCCCTGCAGAAAGAGGCCCTGCCTGGGGGAAGATGCATTGTGGGAGGTCTCTGGATGAGCATCGCTGCTCATCAACTAACAGTCAGCTCCCAGTGAGGGTTCCCCAGGATAGGCAAGGCTGAGTCAGGGATCAGACCCATGTACTTCTTCCATGGTATTTCAAAAGCAAATCACATGTTTGGCACTGTGACGACTGGCCTGAGTAGTAAGGAGACTGGCATTTCCGACCAGACTCCAGGACACTGTCTACTTTTGGGTAAGATATTTTATTTCTCAATTCTTCAGAGAGATTGCAATGCCATCCCCCACTACTTCCTACTCTCAAAGGGAGGTCAAGCATACATACTCTCCAGCATGCTTTTCTAGATAGAAACGGCCATCTTTACTGCTACTCTTCTTTTCTCTTGCTGCAGGCTAGAATCTTTTCTTTCTCTTTTTGATGACACCAAGCCCATGGGTATGACACTTTCTCCTGTTTGGTTTCCTTTGCATCAGCCTCACCAACATCATCTTGCCTCTCAGATCACATCTTCTTGCTCTCCTTGGTCTTCCATGTTAATGACCCAGGATCCGTGCTCACTCATTTTATCCTAAGTGCTGCCTCTGGTCATCGAGGCATGAACCACCCTCTGAACTTCCTAGACTTCCACTCTGCCACACCACTGCCCATAAAATGTGACTTTGACCCTGAAGTCCCTTGAGTGTCATTTCTGTGTTTCCAAACTACGGAAGCTCTCCAAGTGGGATGACTTTCAGACCTCTAGGAATGTCAGGCTTGGACTTGTCTTCTTTTTTTTTTGAGTTGGAGTCTCTGTCGCCCAGACTGGAGTGCAGTGGCCTCTCCCGGCTACCGCAGCCTCGACCTACTGGGTTCCGGCGATCCTTCCACCTCAGCCTTCCAAGTAGCTGGAATTACAGGCATGCGCTACCACGCCCAGCTGATTTTTTGATTTATTGTAGAGATGAGATATCGCTGCCCGGGTGGGTCTCGAACCCGCGGGCTCAGGCAATCCACTCACCTCAGCCTCCAAAAGGCGCGGGATTACAGGCTGAGCCACCGAGCCTGGCTGACCTGTTTCCTTCTAAGGATGCCCCTCCCACTGATGCATTACCCTCCTCTAGGTGCCTAACCAAGAACCTCAGGATCACCCTCAACTCCTCCTCCATGCCCACACCCATCTGTCATTAAGATGAATGACTTCTAGATGACTTCTGGACTCACCCCCCTTTGCTTGCAGTCATATTCTAGATGCCTGTCTCTTATTAGACCATTCAGAGAGCTCCTACTGTGTCTCTGTATTGTGACTCTGTTTGTCCTTGGCTCATTCTCCATGTTTCTAAGGCCCATGTGTATTGATATTACTACTCTGCTCGAAAACTTCCAGTACAGGCATGGTGGCTCATGCCTGTAGCACTTTGAGAGGCCAAGGAAGTAGGATTGTTTGAGGCCAGGAGTTCCAAACCCGCCTGAGCAATATAGCGAGACTTCATCGCTACAATTTTTTTTAAAAAACATTAGCTGGGCATAGTAGCATGCACCAGTAATACCAGTTATGTAGGAGGCTGAGGCAAGAGGATTGCTTGAGCCCAGGAGTTAGATGCTACAGTGAGCTATGATAGAGTCATTTTACTCTAGCCTGGGTGACAGGGTGAGACCCTGTCTTTAAAAATTCATTCATTAAAATAAAATATGTTTTAAAAAAATCCCAGTGTTTCTTATTATTCACATAGTTAAGGCCAGCCTCCTCAGCAAGGAAAGTCTGTCTACTCCACCAAAGTCTCCACATATCCTTCACTCCAGTCACACTGGCTTACTCAGCACATGATCAGTACTTGGGACGAGCATTTGAAATTGGACGAATTCGTGCTCAAGTCCTCCTTCTAGCACATCATCACTATGGAACTTTGGATAAGTCACTTACAATGGGGATAATAACTTAACCCATCTTAGGGGCTCCTGGAAGGATTAAAGAAGAAAGTGCTGTTCAAGAGTGGTACCACAGCAGGCCCAAGAGACAGAGGCCACGCCAGGAATCACACCCCTGAAGCAGGGTTTTATACATGGACTTTTTTTTTTTTTGAGTTGGAGTCTCACTCTGTCGCCCAGACTGGAATGCAATGGCCGCTCCCGGCCACCACAGCCTTGACCTGCTGGGCTCTGGCGATCCTTCCGCCTCAGCCTTCCACGTAGCTGGAACTACAGGCGCGCACTACCACGCCCGGCTAATTTTTTGATTTATTGTAGAGATGAAGTCTTGCCTGCCCAGGTGGGTCTCGAACCCACAGGCTCAGGCAATCCACTCACCTCAGCCTCCCAAAGGCGTGGGATTACAGGCTGAGCCACCGAGCCTGGCTACATGGATTTTTTTTGCCTCAAATGTTCTCTCCTGCCTCTCTTTCATTCCACATGTGCCTACTCATGTCTCAAGACACTGCTTAGATTTCGTCTCCCTTGGAGTCCTCCCATACTTTTTGCCAGACAGATTTCTGCCCTTGACTTTGTGCTCTTACCATGGCATTCCTTCCTCTATCGTCGATGCAACAGTGTAGTGTTGTGGTGGCTAATCAGGGTTGGGGTGGTTTGGTTTTAGAGCCCAAATACCTTGACTTTAAGTCCCACCCTCAGCACTTGCTGGGTCTGTGACCTTCAACAAGTCACTCAGTCACTCAGTGCCTCAATTTTCTCACCTGTAAAACTGTGAGCACTACATGACTTATCACACAAGAAGGACTTAAGACAGTAGCCAGCAAATAGTATGAGTTTGACCAATGTGAACTATTTTTATCACTCACTCTGCTTTTATTTCTGTCAACTGCATCTCACTCACCTTTGAATCCACCCTGCGTAACAGAGTGCTTTGCATATCTTAAATGCTTAAGTAATGGCTACTGATAGAAGAAGCAATAAATGTCCCTTAGGAAGTAGACCCAGAGACTAGTAATAATAATAATAACACAAAAAGCAGTAGATGCTTGAACGAGTATTTTAGGGGCACATGGAATCCCAGAGTTCTTCATAAGAAAGTACTTTGGACTCTAGGAGAAAATGTTAAATTCTTTCTATCCTTGTTTTTTTTTTTTTTCTTCGATATTAAAGTCTGTCCTAACAGATGCCTTTCAATCTTTTCAGGTCAAATTCTTTATGGCCGAGTACTTTGGAATCCAGAACAAAATCTTAATTCTGCCTACAAACTCCAGCTGGAGAAAGTCTATCTCTGTACTGGCAAGGATGGCTACGTGCCTTTCTTTGATCCTACGGGAACTATCTATAATGAAGGACCACAGTATGGATGCATTCAGCCAAACAGACACCTCAAACACAGATTCCTGCTGCTGGTATGCTGACTATAGTGTTAAAGAGCAGACACTGAAGTGGATTTCCTCAGCTATGAGTTCTGTCTAAAGTAATAGCGCACACTCTTGTTGGTTCTCTCCCTCTCTCTCTCAAATGTGATGGTGACGGTGGATAGTAAGGCAAGCTATTATTGCTGTCCCCGGAAGAGAAAACTCTAGGCAAGTGTTTCTCAAAGGATGGTCCAGGGACTCTGAATGTCCCTAGTCCTCTTCCAGGAGGTCAGCAAAGTCAAAACCATTTTTATAGAAGTATGATGATGTCTGCCTTTTTTGTATGTATTTCTTCATGAGGTAGAGACTATAAAACATTTATGGATATGACTTCAGACCCCACATTGTACCTAACTTTAAAAAATACTATCTACCAAGTTTTGACTTAGTCTCATGTAAGACCAGCCATAGTCATCTGAAAAAGCTGTGAAGACATTCCTCCCTTTTCTAGCTACAGAGCTGTGTGCGGCTAGAGTGTCTTCACATATCTCAGCCAAAATAGCATATCACAACTGGTTGAATTCAGAAGCACTTATGAGAATCCTGTTCTTTTCTAAAGACTTGCAAACATGTAAAACAATGAAGGGGATGAATACAGGTGGTTTCACTAAAAAAAAACTCTTACTTAGGTTAACATGGAATAAATTTTTCATTGTCATTTTAAAATGGATCAATACATAAGCATTTAAAAATGTTTCAGATTTAATTTTCAACACAATATAAATACGGATGGATATAAGTCACAGAAACAAAGCCTCCTTAGAGTCCTTAAATTTTGAGTGTTTAAAGGGTCCTGCACCAAGTAGCTTGAGAATTATTGATCTCGACTATTCCCCTCTTTGCCCTTTGGGATCATGGACGCCACTAAGTGTCTTCTTTTGAAGCCACTGACTAAAGGAGAGGGCTTCCCTAGCAAGGACCTTCCCACCTAACCTGAACAGGAGGAAAGAGTCCTCTTCTCCTGGTAACAGCCACTTACCAGCATAGGGCTTCCAGCTTTCTAATTCTTGCATGTCTCTTTCCTGAAATTCCAGGACCGTAGTCAGCCAGAGGTGACAGATAAATATTTCCATGATGTGCCTTTTGAGGCTCACTTTGCTTCGGAGTTGCCTGATTTCCACATGGTCAGCAGCATGCCAGGTGTGGATGGATTCACTCTGAAAGTAGATGCACTCTATAAGGTGAGTGTGGTGAGAAGAGAAGAAGCTGAAGACCGAGTCCACTTTAAAGCTTGCAAAAAAGAGGTCTCATCATGTCTGGACTATCAGTTTCTTTATATAGCATTCTTGGTGGCAGGTCTTTTTTGTTGTTGTTAAGCTTATTATTCACCCAAATTCTCCCTATCCATTCCCAGGAGACCAAAGCAATGATAAAATTCTTTAATTTGCCTAGAGTCACTTGTCACTGGGTATATTAGGGTTGCGTAGGATAATCCAATTATTTCTACGTTCTTTTATTCTGCTTACCTTTTGGGTTCCATGCTGAACCAGCTGCTTTGCACAGGCATGTGAAAAGCATTAACAAAATCATAAATACAACATGGCAACTTAGAATGGCAAGAATTACTAGTTTTTGATAAACAAAAATATCCTAAGTTCCAGCAGCAAACATGAACTTCCAAGATAAAATTTCCCTTTTTTTCCTGTTTCCAAATAGTATTCCATCACTTTTCAGAACTATTTAATATTTTATATATTTTATATATATGTTTAATACACACACACACATACACACACACACACACACACACACACACACACACATATATAAACCTTCTATGGTATATATATATATATATATATATACACACCATGGAAGGTTTCAATGAGGGCAAATGAGAGGAAAGTAAAATACTTGATGATGAAACCTCTTGGGATGATTCAGGAAGCATTTAGATTTAGCAGATGGTTGTTAAGTATCTGTGTATAGATAGATAGAATAGATGAATAGAGTAGATGAATAGTGAATATGTGGTGAATGACTCCATTTCAGCTGAAGTTTGTTAGTAGATTGGCATCACAAGCAATTAGTGGTCACTGGGAATAAATGTGGTTATTAATGCTACTATTTCACTGCTATCAATAAAGACCAACAAATCATAAACATTCAGGTAGCTAAAGAGACCATGAATGATAAATTCTCAGGCTATTCCATATACAGGTAGGGAAACAAAAAAAAAAAATGTGAACAACTGACTCAAGATCACTAATCTGGAAATAAAATAGAACCCATAATATTTGGTTCAGTTTTCTGTGTATTAGTAGACACCAGCCAATGCTAATGCTTTTCTTGAAACTGTTTGCCTGCCAAGGCATATGCAGCAATGATCTCCCCACTTCCTTTCTTCAGAGGTGGTCTGTGGGCAGTGATGCCATGTTTGGTTTGTCTCCTTGTCTCCCTCCTCCTGCAGGTGGAAGCAGGTCACCAGTGGTACCTCCAGGTGATCTACATCATCGGCCCTGACACCATCTCAGGCCCCCGGGTCCAGCGCTCCCTCACAGCCCCTCTGAGGCGCAACCGAAGGGATCTGGTGGACCCCAGTGGCTGGCTGATCCTTGATGATTCCCTCATCTATGATAATGAAGGAGACCAAGTCAAGAATGGCACCAATATGAAATCCCTGAACCTGGAGATGCAAGAGCCAGTGGTGGCCGCGTCTCTGTCCCAGACCGGGGCATCTATCGGCAGTGCCCTTGCCGCTATCATGCTTCTACTTCTGGTGTTCTTGGTGGCTTGTTTCATCACCAGGAAATGTCAGAGGCAGAGGAAGAAACAGCCCATGGGGAACTTTTTGGAGGCATACCCTCTGAATACTAAGGTGGATGTGCCCAAGCGGCACCTGGACAGGGTGGAGAAGAATGTAAACAGACAGTACTGCACGGTGCGCAATGTCAACATCCTGAGCGAAGCTGAGGGGGCATGTGCATTCAAAGGTGCTAAAGTAAAAAGGTTGAACCTGGAGGTCAGAGTTCACAACAATTTACAAGATGGAACAGAAGTGTAACCGGGAAGACCTATGTGTATTTTTTCCTAAAAATCATTTTTATAAAACGGGGAGAAATGCTGGTATTTTTATAGTCTTGCAGATAAAAAAAGGGAAAACTATAGCTTTGAGTGGCGGACGGCACACATCACATGCATCAACTCACAACTGAGCTACCTCATTAACAAAGATCCACCGAGACCCCAGAGTAATGGAAGAGATTGATTTCTGTGGATCCTGGCAATCATCTCAGCAGCTATCAACAGTTCCTTCTGGAAGGCTGATCTTAGAAAGCATTTTGGGGTTAGGACAGGAGTTAGGAAGGCTGGTGATGGAATTTGGAGGATCCGGAGTGTCCCAGGGCAGGGCAAAGAGAGTAGGCACAGGCTTCGGGATTCCTTTCCAACCCGAACTTCTCCTGCATGGGCTCTTCCTGAAGCTCTGCACAGCAGAGCATGAATTGCTGACACCCAGATTCCATTAGAAATTCTGCTCCTCAGCACAACATTCACGTTGATTTGCTGACTCCTCTTGACAGCCCACGCCCCATGGCCTCTGATTGTGCTTTGCGTTTCCAGAGCTCTTACCACCTGGGGATGTCAGTGTGCTCTAACTACTACAGAGTATGTTTCTGCAGATCTCAGGAGAAGCCTTGGGCCTCTCCTGGCAAACTTCAGGCACAGACACCCCTTACAAGGGGGAGACTGAAGTCAGGGAAAGGCCAACCTGGAGGCACCTTGGGCACATTAGTGACACGCTTCACCCTAGGCCCAGGATATATGTGCACTCCCAGCTGCTTTACTCTGCCAGGAAACATCTCCTCCTGTTAAAGGAGGCCACAAAACCAGTTCCCTGCACCATGGCCTTCCTATTCAACATTGCCATATGTGCTTTTTTGAAAATCACCACACTTTCCTGCTACTCCAGGTTTTGCCTAGTCTAATAATAGACAATCCCATGTGCTTTGCTAGCTGTGGATCTTTATTTTGTTAGTGTTTCAGGAAAGTAAGTGATTTCATTTGAATAAAGCAAAGTAGGAGAACGCCAGGTTGGCATGAAATCAGAGTTAGCAGATGCATGATGGTTCTCCTTGCTGTGGTCACATGGCAGACAGAGGCACTGCTCCCAGGGCAGTATTTCAGGGGTTTCTCTTTTGGGGGTTCTCTTCTGGTAGCTCAGGCAACTATTTTTACCATATCAGCACATGACAAGGCCATGAACGTATGGCTTTAAAATGATTTTGTGTTCAAGTATCCACCTAACTATTTTGTGTAGTGTGCACACAGCTTGCTTTTCTTTCTTTTTTGTTTCTACCTTATTGGCAGAAACATAAGCATGTATGCCATGTTGTTTTGAATTGGAGGCACAATTCCATTATTTAGGAGTAAAAGACACATCCTGTCCTGATGCCCAGTACACCATAACCACGGAGCAAACAACAGAGCATTCACTTCGTGGAATATTTGCATGAGAATGACTCAAGCTGTTTGAGAACATTCCAAGCTAGTAGCACTTTGATACTAAAAGCTACAAAGAATGAACTGTAAAAAGATCCAGGCAACTCTACCAACCTCCAAGCTCCTTGAAAGTAGGGCCCACGTGAGCCACGTGTTTCGTTCTTCAGCAGTGCCTTGCATGTGACAAGCACTCCAGAAAAGTCTGTTGAGTGGGTAAATGAACGGTGTAATGGGCAAGTGATAGAGAAATAAATTTAGGAAGGGGAGGTGAAAAAAGATGGTGGGATATTACAGGGAGCTTAGAGGAAAACTGTTATCTCCTCTGGATGATAAAATCATCTTCTACTTGGAGCAAATAATTTGCTTTACGTAGGTATGAATCTAGTGGTGGTCCTAAGGTGCCATGAGTTGTCATATGTCAGCAGGAGGTGAGACCCAGTCGGCACCTGGGACAGGAGATTTAGAAGAAAGACTAATTTAGCATTCTGAGATGATTGCAAAGTTTTCAGGAGAGGATGAGTTGGCGTGAGCCTGGAATCTGAAATTCCTGACTGGTCAGGTGCTTCTAAAGACCAACTTGTATAATTCAGGACAGACCTTCTAGCCGGGCATGATGGCTCATACCTGTAATCCCAGCACTTTGGAAGGTGGGGACAAGAGGATTGCCTGAGCCCAGGGCTCGAGACCAGCCTGGGCAACATGGCAAGACTTCATCTCTAGAATTTTTTAAAAAAAGGCCCCAGGTATGTTGGCGTGTGCTTGTAGTCTCAGCTACTTGGAAGGTTGAGGCTTAAGGATTACCTGAGCACAGCAGGTCAAGACTGTGGTGGCCATGAGCATTTCACTGCACTCCAGCTCCAGCCTGGGCAACAGAGTGAGACCCTGACTCAAAAGATTAAAAAAAAGGGCAGAGCTTCTGCATCAGCCTCATGGACCCTGGCATTGGTGTCACATGGTGGAAAACTGATCAACCACTACAGAATCATCTCCAGCATTGCCTGGAGGGCGGATGCTAATTCTGCAGGAAGTGAGCTGATCACCTGTAGCAAATTAACATTTGACCCATTAGTTATGACTTCTTCATGTGCCAGAATGCTTATGCGTTAAAGCAGCATCTTTCTGTCTGGTCACATATCCCTCTCGCACAGCCCTTCCATTAGCCAGGACACAGGCATGGGAAGAGTGCGCCAGGTGGCAACATGAAGCTAGAATGGAGAGGACTGGAGACCGAGCCCAGGGCACTCCCAGCAGGCTCTAGACAAGGTCTGAAGACGAAGGCGACAGTGAGGTCCTCAAGATGGTGAACTGTGCGTGGAAGGAGGGTCCTGCAGTATTCCCACCTTCCTCTCCTGTTCCCCTTCACTCCACGTTCATGTTATTGAATGCCTGTACTTCTCTGACAGGTTCACACTTGTCAAGAAGAAGGTGCAATGAGACGTGAAGATGAAATTCACTCCTTTGATGTAGAGTTATCCATTTCTCTTATTTTATACTTCATTTTAGGGATCAGGAAACTTGATGACTAATGTGGGTTCTGTTTCAGTCAAAACTCTGCTTTCAACTTCTCTAACTTGCTCACTAATGCCTCGTGTGTGTTTGACTCGCCTTTCATATCATGCCTTCAGGCAAGAAAGAACAAAATCTCTCAGTGGTTACTACTTGCTGTCCTGTGCTGGCCATGAAAGCTGAAAGAAAGAGCAGTTTGCACCATGTTCCTGCCTTGCTGTCCTGTGATTGTGCCCAGGCCTCTGGGGCAGCCCTGCAGAATTCCACTGTTGGGTGGAAAATAGTGTTGGGATGTGTCTGCATAGTCGTATGACATTCAGGTTCAGTCTCCTGTCGGTATTTGTTGTCTTGAATACTGCACAGCTACTCAGACTGAGTACAACATTTGTGGTGCTGTCAACCTGATTTCTTGACTCTCAGATGATTTTGTATTTCCAATACAAATTTGTGTGTTATGGATTTCTGATTTCTCCAATAGCATATACCACTATATAAATTTGAATTAATAAATGACAGTCTGATTGTTTTTTGTTTGTTTTGTGATGTTCTTTTCTGATTATTCACCTTAGTAACTTAGTCATTGCCACTGAAATGGCAAAGTCATTCTAATATTTGAGGTAGTCTTTTGGAGAAAATTCCTCTAATGGGGGTGAATCTGAGACAATATTAACTGTGCCAAGAGTGAGATGCTGAATAAATTACATAGTCTTCTGCAATCAGTTGAAACTCCAGGACACAGAGGAATAATTTAAACATTTAGATAATTATTTATATTTATTATAATCCAAACTTTTTAGGAGACTTGATATAATACAAGGATGGCTATGTCCTTTTATGCACGTGCACATACGTGTTACGTGTCCATAACTCACCCTGCCAAAGACCAAAGCGCCAAACAAGTTTCTTGGCTCATGAAGGGGAAAGTGGCTGAGTCAGAATGGAACTGAGCCTCGCTGGTCTTGGTGTTCTGAAGGCCTGTACATCTGTGTGCCTTTCCCCTCTGATAAAACAAAAAACTGCTGGTGACAATGACCAGCAGGGCTCAGGCTGGCCCTGTCAACTCAGCAAGACTCAAGAAAGCGTGTTTTTATAAAATCTGGGGAGAAGATGCCATGACCAAGTCTAGCTGGCCGTCCCTGAGATGCTGCTGGGAGCTTAATGTAAATGTCACATCCTCACAGTTTCCTGTGATGGTCTCTTGCTTAGAGCAGGCTCTGGGCCCTAATTGCATTTCTCTAGAGAATTTGGAGAGGCTGTAGCAGGAACAAGTCTATGGATCCCTAGGGCTGTCTATGGAAATACTTCCACGACCTGAAATTTCATGACTGTAACATTTAGGAATCCCGAGGAATGAGTGGCAAAAAATGAGTTCCCATTTAGAATTTAAAATATATACGCCGGGCTCAGTGGCTCAGCCTGTAATCCCACGCATTTGGGAGGCTGAGGTGAGTGGATTGCCTGAGCCCGCGGGTTCGAGACCCACCTGGGCAGAGAGACCTCATCTCTACAATAAATCAAAAAATCAGCCGGGCGTGGTAGCACATGACTGTAATTCCAGCTACTTGGAAGGCTGAGGCGGAAGGATCGCCGGAGCCTAGCAGGTTGAGGCTGCGGTGGCCGGAAGCAGCCACTGCACTCCAGTCTGGGCGACAGAGTGAGACTTCAACTCAAAAAAATAAAAAATAAAAATAAAAATAAAATATTTATGAGGGCTTTGAAGAAACATATGGGGAGCTGGGGAGGGAGGCCATATTTAGAATATGTTATTAGGTTCAATTACATGAAATTGATGACTTTAAAGGTTAAAAGCAGCCTAATATCAGTAGTTTTGTGTCTCAACCTATTGTTAAGGTACTACAATGTGTAGTAGAGATTCTGTCCCCAAATGAGCCAGAGAAAATTCTAACTAGAGTACTTTAGAGTGACATGCAGAGAGTAAGTTATAGCCCTGGTGAAGTTCTAGGAACAATATCAATAGTGTGTTGGGCATACCTGGCACTATTCCAATCAAGAGCAATCAATGACCTTTTCAAATCCTCTGTCTCATTCAGGCCTCATGACAACCCTATCAGACAGTTGCCCTAGATAATGTTCTTTGAAAGATTCACACAAATGTCAAAATTTGAAATCTTTGAAGGCCTTCACAAGCACAGCCTGATGTTGTTTTAGAATGACCTCAAGCTCCTTTAGCTGAGATTTAATGCTTGTCATGAAAAATTCCATCAAAGGATTGACACAACCAAATAGACCTGTATTACAACATTCTCTTAAAAAGCTATAAGAACCTTATCCCTAGGCTTATTTTGGTGTAAGGTCATCAAGTGCCAAAACTAGTCAGCAGTTATCAAAGTGTATGGGGGGCGGGGCACATAACAGCACAAAGGGCACCTGGTCCTAAACCATAGGAAGTGAGGACCAGTTGGAGGCTCAGACTTCACCTGCATGCAGCCTACTTATGTAGTTAACACTTACTTGTACCCCCACATCTCTGTAATAAAATCAAAAATAAATGATTGGGGAACCAAAACAAAAGTGTATTCGATTCCCAGTTTCTGGAAGAGTATCAAGGTGTCCCCCTGAGCATCCTACCAAGAAATGTCCCACCAATGCACTGGCCACTCCTGATGTCCCTGTGCTGCTGCTGTTGGCTCCACGCCAACTGCTCTGCGCTGTCCCATGACACTGGCTATCATCAGTGCTTCTCCAAGGCTCCCTGACCCCTGGGCTTCTGGTTGAAGTTGGCCATGTGGATCCACCAATGGGAGAGAAGGCCAGTGCATCTCAGCTCCTCCCTCCTGCCTTGTGGTTCTGGGTAGCTGTGACCTCCCTGGTCCCTCATCCTGCTGGCCAGTGTCTCCCATAGTGCTAGTTCTTGCAGGTTGGCCTAGGCCCTTCCTTGCTTGCCTATGGAGGAATAGAGATGGCACTGATTTCATCCTGTTCCTCATCCGTGGGGACATCATCCTCTCTGTGGACACCTAACTGAACCCTGCCCACACAAATTGTCCCTTTATTAGACTCTTTATTCAAACCCTCTGAGTCCTTTCTGCCAGAATTCTTTTTTTTTTTTTTTTTTTAAGGTGGGGGTACAATTCAGGATTAAGTATACAAGTGGTCATCATACAGATAAAATTTAGGGCTCCATTTGGTCCCCACTTTGCCTGGTTTGAGATCAGGTACCTTTATTAATATTGTGTCCCTTCCCCTCCCCCACCCTGGCAGTATCCCGCTACTGCCAATCCCTTTCTTATACTATTATGGTAAATGTTCAGGGTCTGCTTATGAGTGTGAACACATGGTACTCTGTTCTTTGCTTCTGTGATAGATCACTGAGTATGATAGACTCTAAATCCATCCAAGTAGCTATGAAGTCCATATGTTTGTCCTTCTTTATTTCTGCCTGGACTCTTAGCAGTCCTTAAATTCAGTGCCATTAGGTACACTTTTATAATGTGTCACAAACAAACACAAATTCAAATCATGTCTCAGTTTTAAACTTGCTTAGTATCAGCGGTGGTGTGCTGCTAAATGTTGAACAACCAGCTTTCAGGCTCAAGATAGGCTCATCTGGTAGCCCTTGCTGTTTTTTGAGTTGTATGTACTCCTCCCATTGCTGAATTCAACCTACCAGCGTAATTCCACTGACTGTGAAGTTGGGAAGAGATGCACAGTAGCGCAACTTATGCAGTGTTTCTACCACACAGAGGCAACAGACATCATCAGTGACATAAAATGGAGTAAAATAATTAAGTAGCAGTTATTTTGGAGTACTCTCTACTTTTGTTTTTTAACCTACATTATTAAATTGTTATTAATTTTTAATAATGGCTGTGTTTAACAACTGGCTTGTGAAATTCCCGAAAAATATAGATATTGGCTCTCAAATGGAAGGATCACCTGAGCCCAGCAGGTCAAGGCTGTAGTGAGTTTATGCCACATTCTGGTATAAGCCAGCTCCAGCATATCACTGTAAGAGCAAATAGATAGATGGATGATAGATAGATTAGAGAGATAGATAGATAGATAGATAGATAGATAGATAGATGATAGATAGATGATAGGTAGACAATAGATGATAGATGGATAGATGGTTGATAGATGATAGATGAATACAGATAGATTGATAGTAGATAAATGATAGAGAGAGATAGGTAGAAAAATTCTGCATGTAAACACCACCTGTTACTCACTTTCTTTTGAATATAAATCCAACCCTGTTACTTCCCAGTTGCATGGAATTTAACCTGCAGAATGTATTGAAGCTATCTATATCTGACATCCACTACCACTTGCTCTATTAGTTTTCCCCTCACATTTTGCCATATATTGTAAATGTTAAAAGGAACCCCAAGCCAAGCTCGATGGCTCAGCCTGTAATCCCGTGCCTTTGGGAGGCTGAGGTGAGTGGATTGCCTGAGCCCCTGC
>NW_007079783.1:199461-201803 GCF_000164805.1 Carlito syrichta | reverse complement strand
ACAATAAATCAAAAAAATTAGCCGGGCGTGGTAGCGCACACCTGTAGTTCCAGCTACTTGGAAGGCTGAGGCAGAAGGATCACGGGAGCCCAGCAGGTCGAGGCTGCGGTGGTTGGGAGCGGCCACTGCACTCCAGTCTGGGCGACAGAGTGAGACTCCAACTCAAAAAATAAAAATAAAAAAAATAAAAGGAACCCCAAAAAACTGGAATTATCTTTTGGAGGGCAGGCCCCCTGTAGTTTAGGCTTCCCCTGCTAGGTAAGTGTTCTAGGAACCCATCGGCATCAGTGGACCAGCTAGTGTTGTTGTGAGAGGCTGCGTTTGGCCTCAGTGAATTTATTATTATTATTTTTTGGAGATTATTTTCAACGAATTTGCTTTTGCTCTTTCCATGGTGGGTGTTTTATGAGTGCACCTGCCCATACCACACTGAATGTTCAGCAGTTTTTGATCAAAAACAGTCTGATTCCCATTCCCCGCCCCCCTCCGTATTCATCCAATCTTGCCCTGAGGGACATTTTTGTTTGTTTGTTTGTTTGTTTCCCTGGATGAAAGAAGTCCTCAAAAGGAAATGTTTTGCCAGTGTGAAAGATTGATATGGAAACAAAAAATGGCAGACAGAGCCATCCAAATTGATGAGTTCAAAAACTGGGGCAGTAGAAAAGGTGTCACAAAAGGTGTATTGCATTGAATGGAGAGTACTTTGGAGGTGATTGAAGTTTAAATATGTAAATACACAATTAAAAAAAAATATGTCTTTGGTTTTTTTGCCCCCCCCTTCCCATATATCTGAATATCTTTGCTCTAAAATTTTATAGTTGACTTTTAGAATTTCTTTTTTCAATTTTAATAGCTTCAGCGGGTACAAATGGTTGTCGGTTACATGGTTGCATTGTACAGTAGCATAGAAGTCTGGACTTTGCATGTACCCTCCACCCCCACCTGTGCATGTTTTACCCCATAGGTGATTTTTCACTACTCTCTGCCTCCCCACTCTCTTCCTTCCAATAACCATTATACCATTCTCTGTGCCTTTGCAGCTACTTAGTTTATCTTCCACTTATCAGTGTGAACATGTGGTGTTTGTTTTTTGTTCTAGCATTAGTTTACTTAGATTGATGTTCTCCAATTCCATCCAAGTTGCTACTAAAGACATTATATCATTTTTTGATGGCTAAATAATATTCCATAACACACACATACACACACACACATATATATATAAAAACATTTTTATTATTCATTGATCAGTGATGGGCATTTATGACTCAAATTGTTCTATTAAGCAGAGAGAAAAGTGATAGAGAAAGATTTGCTTCTTTTAAAACTATAAACATCATATGTATTTGGAATAGTGAAATTTTTATCAATCTTTTATGAATTCTTTTTCTAGATAGTTTAAACCTGGTTTCTGTGATTCTAACAGCACTAACTTTTCCTTCTGAGAAAATTCATCCTATGGGGAAACAACAACAGCAGAAAGCTTAGTTACAATACCCTGTGGCATGATCTACTCTAAATGGTGATAATTGGGCAGTTGTTACAACTGGAAAAACTCAAAAAACAGTAAGAGTGCATTTTATGTTAAAGTTACCATCTTGAAACCAAAAAGGCAAAACCTGAACCAGAAACACTTAAAATAAATCCCACATGTAAACACCTGCTGCTCATTTCCTTCTGGATATAAATCTAACCTGTTACTCCCCCGGTGCATAGACTACGACCTTGGAATTTACTGAGTCCCCCTGAGCCTATCTCTGTATTTGCAAGAGAGGCAACCACACATACTTCACAGCTGGCTGGTGAGCATGACATGACATCAGGCACATAACATGCACTATTCAGTGTCTGGCATAAATGCTACATTCCCAATATTAAGTACTGAGGTCCCACCACCAGGTCCCACTGCACGTAGGGTAAGTGCACTCCACTCCTGTGTTGATCTCAGAATTTCCCAAGAAGACAGGCGACTAAATAGTTGTGGGATCTGCATTGTAGTGTCAGAGGCTACAATGCGGAACACAATGCCACCGTATCTTCTCTTGAAAGACAGCTCATTGCTTTTTTAAAAATCTTAATTTTTATTTTTTAAATCCGAGGGGCTCCCAGGGCATGGCCTTGATTTCAAGGAAGACCACCTGCTTTCTTCAGTGCACCTCGTCTTAAGCCATTGGTTCTCAGATTTCAGGGTGCATCAGAATAATCCAATGGGCTTGTTAAAATGACACGTCCATAGGGTCCAAGAGAATCAAAGAATCTTTCTTCCTTTCTTTCTTTCTTTCTCTTTCTTTCTCTTTCTTTCTTTCTTTCTTTCTTTCTTTCTTTCTTTCTTTCTTTCTTTC
>NW_007079783.1:147133-198995 GCF_000164805.1 Carlito syrichta | reverse complement strand
AAAACGGAGGAAACGCGTTTGGACCCGCAGACTTTGGGGTCGAGGGCGGGGACGCGAGGGTCCCGACGGGCTCGGGCTTGGCGGGGGCCCCCTCCCAGGCCGGGGGCCTCGGGCTGGGACCAGGGGGTTTCGAAAGGAGGGGAGGGCCGGCGGAAGGGGCGCGGCCGGCGGGAGCGCGCGGGGCCCGGGCACGGCGACGTATCCGCGCAGGTCTCGGTCACCGGGTCCCGCCGCCAGGTCTCAGTCCCCACTGCCCGCCATCAGGTCCCACCGCGCGACGGGTAAGTACAGCCTCCGCGCCCGCGACCTCGCCTGTCGCCGCCGGTCGCTGCAGGGCTGGGGCTGCGGGCGGAGGGGCCTCCGCGGACAGAGCTACTTGGGGATCCGGGAGCCGGGCTCGCCTGGAGCGTACGTCCTGGGCCGCCCGGTGGGGTCTCGGAGGCCCCGCTGACCTCGCTGCCCTCGCTCCCTGGAAGCTTTGCTTTTTATCGCAGCGGGCAGCGCAGGGACAGCACCGCCCCCCAGTCCTTAGGCCCCGGGAGTCGGGGTGGCCCGGGGTCCCCGGAACGGCCTGGGGTCCTGGCGCCTGCGGACTCGAACCCCCGCCCGGCCTGTGGGCACTTGCTCCTCTTCACGGGCAGTCTTATTCCACTTAATTTTTAGGAGTGGAAGGAAGTCGGCGTGGATACTGGGGGTTGCCAGATCGGAGGTTGCTTTTCCAGGAGTCTTCCAGCGAAGACTCGCTGTTTTCTTTGATGGCAAGAGTCGGATTCACTAGACAGGAGCCACCCCGGCATTTGAGCTCGCAGGTGGTATCTGGACATCCACGCGCAGGTGGCCATGGAGGGGAAATGGTGGCTTCCAGAGGGCCTGGGGCTCTGGATCGCTGGGCCTGGGCGACTGAGAAGTGGCCCAGCCCAGTCGAGCTCTTCCCAGGATGGGAGCTCAGCACAGACTGCAGGACCCTGCCTCCGGGAGAGCTGCGCTTACGACTTTTTCATCAATATCATAAAAAATGGAGCTTATGAAAACGTTATTTCATGAAGCCATCGCCTTTGGTTTTCATGAAGGCAGAAAACTTGAGTGATCAGAAAAGGAATTTAAAATGTAAAGAAACCAGTACCTGTTCCCAGGACCCTGCGGTTGTGTTGAGAAATCTGTTTAGAAATACCTGCAGGGGAGGAAGGAAGAGGAGAGGTGTTGGAAGGGTGTGTTGTTCTGTTGCAAGTCGCTTGGCCTTCACGGGGGAGTCAACTTTACCTCTCAAAAGTTAAATGAAGAGTCAGTAATAATTTCCAATCCGAATTATCCTGGGTCAGCACCTCTTGAATGTGGTCTTTGGCGGCTTGTGGGCCAGGCCTTGGTTGAGACAGAAGCAGGGTCCATGTCTGCCTGTGGAATGCGACTGCCTCTGTTCAGCAGGCCCGCCCAGGCTGTGTGACTGTGGACTGTCACCAGACCTCTCTGTGTCCAACTTCTTCATATGCAGAACAGAGATGTTGTTAATGATACCTCACCCACTGGATGGTTGCGAGGATGAATGTAAATCATTCATTCAGTAAATTAGCATTTTTTAGCACCTACTGTACCCCAATGAACAAACATAACCAGAATACCCAGCCTTGTGACACTGACCTTCTGTTGCTTTTCATATTACCTGGCGGTAGGAAGAGTTCAAGACGCTGGCTGATGTTATCATACATGTTATCTCATTCAGGGTTGGCAGCAGCCCTGCTCTCCCATTTTACAGATGAGGAAACTGTGGCTCAGAGAAATTGTGTCTAGCTTTAAGAAGTAAAACCAGAACTAGTGTACCTTGTGTCCGGTGAATCCAGATGGCCCCTGTTTCTGGTGGCTCAGCTTCTGATTTTTTAACTTCACGAAGGGTTTATCAGGATGTAATGCCATGAAAGGTCGGGAGAATCTGTATGTGGGAAGGAGAGATGTAGTGTTGGACTCTAACATCTGTATGTGGAGAGGATAGATGTAATGTTAGATTCTGACAACTGTAGGGAGGAGAGATGGAGTGTTGGACTCTGATGAGACAGCTGGCTGCCCCAGGCCACAGAAAGCCTGAGAAAACCAAGGCTAAATGTTTCCAGGGATTAATGGTGTAATTTCCTCTTGTACTTTGTGCTGGGGCTCTCAGTGAATTTTTAGAATATTTTGTTCCCAGGATGGGTGGGAGCAACTTCCGTTTCTACATCAACCCTGGAGATATGCCAGCATGTTTGAATAATGCCTATTTATGGAAAGTGGGCCTTGCTTCCTCCCAAACGGCCCTTCACTGCTGCACTTTGCTTTCTCCTAGAGCAGACATATCTGTCTATACAGGCTGTAGGCTTGGTGCCTGGAGTTCGAGGTCAAACATTAGGAGTCAAACTGAAATGTGTGTTGGTTTAGTGGGAGGAGCAATTTCTCATGTTTTTGTTGTTCCTATTCCCTGTGGTGGTAGCCTGTCCTGGTTGAAAGCCGTCTGTGATTGGCATAATCGGATTTTAAAAAGTTAAATTGGCTTTCCAGGAAGCCTGTCTGTCAGGCCCTTAAGTGCAAAGCTGTTTTCCTTTCTTGTCTCAGGAGCTCACAGGTCCCTCACGGTTCCTTGGTGGGTGCCCAGTAAATGATTGCTGAGCAAAGGGGGTACCTTGTGTCAGATACATCCTCTTCCTGAGGAGGTTTCTCTGTGAACGTTGACTTCTGTTTTCTGGATTAAAGATGAAGAGTTGGATGAGGTTTTTGTGTTCTGCATCACAGATTTAGGCCACTTACTAAATGTTTTCCTTTTAATAGGTTGGTGTGATCTCAGCTCAGGACAAAGGTGGGGTATCATGGCATCTATCTGGGTGAGTAAAAATCAAGCCTCACAACACAGTGACTTAACATGAGTCAGATCGAAACACAGAAAGTCAAGAAACATTTTTTTAAGTTGATAAGAAGCTCATCTGCAAAAATTAGCATGCCAAAAAAGCCAGAGGATGTCAAAAATAATAAAATATAAAAAGTGTAATATAAAATTAAGCCGAGTGTGGTGGCACATGCCTGTAAACTCAGTATTTTGGGAGGAGGAGATGAGAGGATTGCCTGAGCCCAGGGGTTCGAGATAAGCCTGGGCAACTTCATGAGACCTCATCTCTACAATAAATCAAAAAGTTAGCTGGGTGTGGTGGCACACACCTGTAGTTCTAGCTCCTTGGGAGGCTAAGGTGGAAGGATCATCTGAGCCCAGCAGGTCAAGGCTGTGGTGGCTGTGAGCATGCCACTGGACTCTAGCCTGGGTGACAGAGTGAGACTCCCACTCAAAAATATATATATATATATAAATGTATGTACACACACATATACACATTATATATGTGTGTGTGTGTGTGTGTGTGTGTGTAAAGATAAATAGTTAAAAAAAACTTGTGAAGGCACCAAAGCAGAGACATCAAAAACAGATAATATATTTAATATATAATTTGGGAACAGATGGATTGTACAATAAATATTAGGAAAACTTCTCACTGTTTAGGGAAAAAGTAAATTTGTATTCTTTTCTCCTTCTTACATTAAGATAAATTCCGGATGGATAAAATACAGAAATGAAAGAGATGAAATATCAGTGAATTTTGAAAAATAATCTTGGAGCAGGGAAGGTACTTACAACTATGACACCCAACCAAAAGCCTAAAAGAAAAATATTGATCTATTCAGCTACATATAAATTTGTAATTATGATAGCAAACAATACTATCAGTAGAGACAGATGACAACCCACAGGAAAAAATGTTTGCAGCACATCAGACAAAAAGCTTATTTCCTTAACAGACAAATAGCTTGAATAAGTCAATTTGAAAGTGGATTAAAGGGAAAAATTTGCCAGTGACATAAATAGGACATGAAAAGATTTATAAATGTCCAGTAAACATTTGAAAAGATCCTGTACCTCACTGAGAACTGAATAAACATGAATGACACAGTGAGAAGTCATTTTCTACTAAGAAATTGGTAAACATTTTAAAGCGGTAGTAATGTTGCAGAGGGTGCGGGCAAGCTGGGTACCTGTCAGTTCTGCTCAGGGGAAAATAAGTTCCATACGCTTTTGAGTGGCACGTTAGCGTTCTATCTATGTTGTAGAGGGTGTGAACAAACCGGGTATTTGCCTGTTCTGTTCAGGGGACAGTAAGTTCCAGACACTTGAGTGGCACATTGGCCATCTATCTGTATTGTGTAGAGGGTGTGGGCAAGCCGAGTTCTTGCCTGTTCTGTTCAGGGGAGAGTAAGTTAACAAATGAAAAAAATAAGCTTATGGAATAGCATGTGCAGAAGGATTCTGTTTAAAAGAAAGAGCAAAGGGAAAAAGATATACAGAAAGACCAAGTTATGTGAAAACTTCCTGGGATTGTGAGGAAGGGCACTTGCTTTTCAATGTATCACCTTCTGTACTCTTTGTTTTTTGTTTTTTTTACTATGAACATACATAATATTTTATACATGAGGGACAGGAAAACCTTACAAAAAAGCTCATGCAGAGATGTAACCAGCCCTTGGAAGGGCCGTGTGGATGGGAGAGTGCTGCTGCAAGGTTTGGCCCCAGATTATTTTCTTACCACTGACCAGGAGGCTGATTGCCCCTCTTTCATTTGAAATCCTTGCTGCTTTTATGGACATCAGATTAAAAAAAACAACAACAAACTCTCTCCAAAATGCTAGTGTTCTGCAAATTACAGTCACTCTCTGGCCTTGCCCAGTAGTACATTTACACAGTGTTGCTGGTTGGGCTTTCCAGTTGACACCTCTCCAGCTGACACCTTCTGAGTCCCGGCACATTCCTAAAGGGCCAGGAGAGACCCAAGTGAGTGTGCTTGAGGGCAGATCCATTTTCTCTTTGCAGCCATGACTAATGACCACAAATTTAGTAATTTAAAGCGATGTCCACTGATGATCTCACAGTTCTATATGTCAGTCTCACAGCATAGAAGTCACAAAGCTGGCAGGGCTGTGTCCCTTTCTGGAGACTTTGGGAAGAATCTTCCTCTGTGCTCATGTAGGCTGCAGCAGAATTGAGTTCCTTACAGTTTAGGACTAGGGTCTTTGCCTCCTCTCTGGCTGCAGCAGGGCCTGCCTTGGTCTCCCGCAGGCTCTGCGGCCCTCGCACGTGGCCCTTGCATCTCAGAACCAGTCATCATGGTGCAGCCAATCCTTCTTACACTTGGCATCTCTTTGGCTACTCTTTTAGGAGTGTCTCTTTTCTGTCTTCCTCTTCCTTCTCTGACTAGAAGCAGTTCTCTACTTTTAAGGGCTTGTGTGATTAAACTGGGCCCACCTGGATAATGCAGTATAATCTCTGAATCATAAAGCCTGGAACTTTCATTACCTCTGCAAAGTTCCTTTTTTTCATGAAATATAACACATCAACAGTTTCCAAGGATTATGGAGTAGATATTTTGGAGGAGACCATCATTCTGCCTACCTCAAGGGGCTAGGAGTAGCATTTGGCATTGAGTGGCAGGAAAGAGAGGGAGAGACTGGTGGGAAAGGGGAGCTGAGCTGAGCCTGGAGAGCAGGTCCTTGGGGGGGAAAGGGACCCAACCAAAGAGAGGCCTGTACTGCCTCTCCCTCCCACCCTCCGCCTCCCCAAGTAAAGAACTAATATTTGTGAGTGAGAACCCAGAGAGCAAAGATTAAGAACATTTCAGAACCACTATGAAACACAATATAGCAGTTTCTCAGGAAATTGAAACCAGCAATACCATAGCTCCAGCAGTTCCACCTCTAGGTCTACATCCACAGGAAGAGGGACCTTTGTACACCTGTGTTCACTGCAACACTCTGCACAGTAGCCAAGAGCTGGGAATGGCCCATTGTCCATCCACGGATGGACGGATAAACAAAATGCAATGTATGCATGCAATGGAATACTACTTCGTGTTGAAAGGAAGGAAATCTTGTCACATGCGACAACATGGATGAACCTCCAGCACTTGTGTTAAGTCAGGGGCCAGATCTACAAAGACAAATACTGTGTGAGTCCACTTCTATGAATGATCTAAAGTCATCAGACTCATAGAAACAGAAGGCAGAATGGTGATGGGAATGAACAGGAAAACAGAGGAGAGGGAGTGGTTGTTTAATGGATCTGGAGTTTCAGTTTTGAAAGATGGAAAAGCGCTAGAGATGTGTTCCAAAACAGTGAATGTTCCTACCACTACTGAACACTACACCTAGGAGGGATTGAGATGGTAAATTTCATGTGTGGTTTTCTTTAACCAAGGTAAAAATAAATAAATAAAACCCCTTAGATTTCCAGTTATAAATATTCTCATCACAAAGTTGTATCTGTTATCTTTTTATGTCTTTTACACAAAAGCACATACATACCTAAATGCAAACAAACAGTCAAGTCCACACATTTCTAAAAAACTGTAGCTTAGCTTGTGTGGTTACTTGCATGGTTAGTTTAGAGAAGTCTTAAGCAGCAGTGTTAGTACGTGACCGTCGAAGTTGAAGGAATGGCTGGTTTCTTAGGACTTTCATGTTCTGTCTGGGGGTATTACGGCCCCACCATTTTTTTAAGAGCAAACAATTTATATTGCATGAGTATTTCCTTTGTTTGGAAATTTTGAGCATCTCCGTTTAGGCAGATGTTCTACTTTGATTCTAGTTTGTACTCCTTGAAGTCAGGGAGCTTTGTCATATGTTGCCTTAGGATCATAACAAGCACACAGGAAGGTCACACTCTAAAATGTCTTGAAACATTACTTCTTATTAAAATACTGAAGCAGTTTTTTTTTATTGTGTGCCTTCTACAGTGCTAGCTTTCATTTGTAAATATTTTGAGTTCTTTCCTCCTATAACTTACATTTACAGAATAGTCAAAAATGCAATTCTTGTTTGTTTGAACTCTCAAGTTAGAATTTTTATTGTGGTGCTAGAGTTTTTCTAAATTAATTCATAATAATTCTAATCACTATGGACTATTAATTAACATCCTTCCCAACTTCAAACTCCAATATTCCAAATAAGGAAGGGAAACAGAGCCACTCTGGAACCAAGGGACAAAAGAAGTTTTATAAGAAGATGTTCCATTGGACACTTAGTGGGTGCTGCCTTTCAAGAGAACAGTCCCTACCCTTAGGCAGGGATTTTGCACTCAGGAGTTCAGAAGCCCCTGGGCAGGCTATGGACCATGACCAAAGGTGTGGAGTCTCTCATTTGTGCAAACTGGATTCATCACAAGCTTACGAGCCTTCACTTGCAGAGCATGAGAAATGTGGTGTGGGTCCCCAGAACTCTCATGGACTGCCTATCATTACCAGAATAGAAGGCACAAAAAGATGTGCCTTCACCATAGGAGGACGTGTCCAGCTCAGGCCTCAAGGACACTGAGGAGTTGGTGGTATGGTGGCCTCTGAAACCTGTGGAGAAGAAAGCAATTAAATCCTAATGCCAGAGCAGATTCAGATTTTTGTAATTTTTAAAAAATTTTTGAGTTGGAGTCTCACTCTGTCGCCCAGACTGGAGTGCAGTGGCCACTCCCGGCCACTGCAACCTCGATCTGCAGGGTTCCAGCAATCCTTCCACCTCAGCCTTCCAAGTAGCTGGAACTACAGGCACGCGCTACCATGCCCGGCTAATTTTTTGATTTATTGTAGAGATGAGGGCTCGCCAAGTTGCCCAGGTGGGTCTCAAACTCGCAGACTCAGGCAATCCACTCACCTCAGCCTCCCAAAGTGTGGAATTACAGGCTGAGCCACCGAGCCCGGCTCAAATCCAGATTTTAAATGCAGCTTGTTTTTATTAAAATATGGTGAGAAAGTCTTTTCATTAAAATATATTTTAAATGCCAAAAAAAGTATATTCCATAATACCATGCCAACTATCTCTGTCTTGAAGTTCATTCAAAACATAGTCACAATTGAAACATAAGTTCCTAGTACAGGGGACGCTACTGGGAACAGACTGACAGTCCAACCACAGTCCCAGTTCTCTCTTTCATAACTTAATTTACAAAAGGCCAACTCTTGAAAATGACCTTGAGCACATTACTTAGTCTTTCTCTTCCTCAGTTTCCCGATCTGTAAAATGTGTATAATAATAGTACCTACTTCATCTGGTGTTTATAAGCATTAAACTAGGTCATATAAAGCGATTAACAGTGCCTGGCAGGGAGTAGGCATTAACTCGGTGCATGTTAATTTCAGTCATTATTGTTTCATTATATTTATTTTATTCTAAAAACATATTTCTTGCTAATAATATCCCTGCAATTGTTTTAGGAAAGGAACTCCTGCCTGTTTCCATTACAAATAAACAGTACCCCCTCCCCATTGGTTTGTCCTCAGATAGAGTCTTCCTGACCACTCTTATTTTCAACTATTTTACAGTATTTTTAACGCATATACATCTCTAAAAACATGTAATACTCTGTTTCTACTCCAAATGTGTCTGCTGGAACGCAGTTCTGACACTGCCCAGTGTCAATGTCCAACCCACGGTTTATGGGCTCAGCCCTCCACAACACTGCCGGCACTGCAGAGCCCTTGAAAGTCTTGGGAGCCACCAGCACTTCTGGCCAACTGACTGCAAATGTGGGGAGTTTCAATCACTCTCTCAAATTCAATAATCCACTAGAATATGTCACAGAACTCATGGAGAAGATTAGACTACAAGAGCAGATTTATTATAAGGGACACACATAGGACAGAGTCTGGAGGGACCTGTCCAGAGTTCCTGCCCTTTCCCTTGGAGTTGAGCCCTCACCCTCCTGTCCCCTCCCTTGGAGTTGGGTGTATCCACCTCCTGCCACCCTCCCACCCTCTCCCTCTGGAGTTGGGGCCATCACCTCAGCACATCTCCCCAACCAGGAAGCTCCTCTGAGCCTCAGTGTCCAGCATTTTAATGGGGTTCCATTATGTAGGCATGATTGACTAAATCATTTGCTGCACGATTGAACTCAGTCTCAGCCCCTTTCCTTAGCGATCTGGCTGACCCAGAGTTCCAACCCTGTAATCACAGAGCTGGTCTTTCTGTGGACCAGCTATCATTCTGAGGTTATCTAGGGGTCTGCATTAGTCACCTCTGGAGCACAACAGAGACACTCCCATCATTCAGGAAATTCCAGAGGTTTTTGAAGCTCTGTGCCAAGAGCCAGAACAAAGACCAGATCCATTTCTAAATGTACTACACATATATAATGCACAATAAGGCACAGAGTTTCTGAAACATCATATTCTTTTATTTTTTGACTAAAATGTTATTAACATTAAAGACTGTCTTATGCTGATCAGAAGCTCTAGTTGTTAGTTACATCTTTAATAATGAGAAAAAATAGGGAAATGAGCTAATATTTGGTAATAAATATAGACTGGCAGACAGAATCATTCAAAACTATGGTACCCATATAGCGTATGTTTAACCAGGGTTCCTTGGTGGTGGACATGTCGGGGAAGGCTGCCGAGAGGGACACTTGCAAACAGGACACACCGGTTGTGTGTTCACAGTGAGAACCAGCGAGCCTCCCTCCACTACCTGGCCTTCCTCTCCTTCCCGGGAACAAGGTGGGTGCAATTTGACACACAAAGACACAGTGATCTCACTTCTGCCATTGACCCAGAGAAATGAGTGCAGTGGTGGCTCTCAGGAAAGGTGTGATCTGCCGATGAAAGAGAGAATTTGGGACAGGTGGTGCCTCCCACAGTCTACCCATGATGACAGCAGCCCTAAGTGTTTGAATGCTATTGGTTCTGGGTTCGAAGTACCTGAAAGTCCAGCCCAGCTCCTGTTTTTGCCTTTGCCAGGATGTCCGCAAGGCCTTCCTCTCTGGCTGTGTTTGCTCTTCCTGACCACCCAGGTTTAAAATGTGTTTGGGGAATGCTCGTGCCACACATGTGGGATGTGCTGGGTCCTCCTCTGTTTTCCTCCCATCTCCCACGTCTTGGGCATGGAAGACCTAGCTTTGTCACTGTCCTAATAGAGCCTTTCCACATCCCATGAACAGGCGTCCTCCCTGGCTAGGCTTTCATTGGCATGACTGTGGCTTCCTGTCAGGTATGTGTTAAACCATGCTCCCCGATGCTTCTTCAGGTGAATATCAGCACTCAGACAGGCAGACAATGACCCACTTCAGGAAGTTAGAGAAAACAAAGCAGGCCTGGATTTCAAGACAGAACATGAAGGTCAGGTTAAGACTGAAGCCTGCGAAGAAATCCCATGTGGTCAGAGTGAGGAGAGTACGGCACCCAGGGAATGACTGGAATGAACGTTCGAGAGCTGCTTGTGGCCACACCCTGGTCCAAGTCCAGCCAGAAGGAAATAAGGTCCCTCTTGCATATTTAATCATGATAAAAGTATATGAGTAGCCTCAGAAGTCTGCTAAGTTAGCGGCAAAGAGGAAAATAAGTAGTTTTGGATCAGAGAGCAAGGAATGTGATGGGGAGAAGGTATGATTAGTATTATGATTAATTAGTATTGCTGATATTATTAATTCTCTTGAATTCTATTTTGAGGTGGATGCAAAGCAGTTAGAAAAATAAGCATTTAGAGTCCTGAGCGGTAAGATGAATACACACCTCACATGAATTCAAAAAGAATAAAACAGAAGGGAAGAAAATTCTCAAGTCCGCCCCCTCCTCCATAATTCAATCTTTGCTCCTTTCATTTTCAACTCTCTGTTTCATTCAACACCTCACTTGGGCTCCAGAGGCATGTTTACATAGGAGTAGTGACAGTACCAAGTGAACAGGGTTTAGGAAAGGCGAAGTTTGCATGTGTAGGATTTTCTGCATACGGAGCTCTGAGAAATGTGGTGGTGGCATTTGAGAATTATCAACAAAAAAAAAAAACAAGAAACAAGAAACATTTTTATTCACTTATTCTTTCTTTCAGTAGTGGATATTCACACACTAGCTGTGTGACGATGGGCAAGTTTTTTAACTTCTCTGTGTCCTCTCTTCTCCCCTCTAAAATAGGGCTAATAATAGTACCTACCTCATAGAGTGGTTTGAGGATATTTAAGGATATTTGAGCAGGTATATGTAAAGTTCAAGTGAGTATAGTGTAAGTGTCACGTGGGGGAAGAAGTGGCTTGAGAGGAGATGAGTTGACCTGGGAAGTAAGGAGACATTGAATGTATAAGGCTCAAACTCCAAATTGAAGTCTGGCTAAAGCTGGAAATGCGGGCACTGTTCATACACAGAGGGGAGAGAAGGAAATAACCACAGCATGATTACAGAAAGGGACTTTCCATTTTATTTTATTTATTTATTTATTTTGAGTTGGAGTCTCACTCTGTCGCCCAGACTGGAGTGCAGTGGCCGTTCCCGGCCACCGCAGCCTCGCCCTGCTGGGCTCTGGCGATCCTTCCGCCTCAGCCTTCCAAGTAGCTGGAACTACAGGCGTGCGCTACTACGCCCGGCTAGTTTTTTATTTATTGTAGAGATGAGGTCTCGCCAGGTTGCCCATGTGGGTCTCGAACCCACGGGCTCAGGCAATCCACTCATCTCAGCCTCCCAAAGGCGCAGGATTACAGGTTGAGCCACCGAACCCGGCGGGACTTTCCATTTTAGAAGTGCCTGCTCTGTAGGGGTCACCAACGCTATGTGCATGCTGGAGAGGCAGGGAGAACCCAGGAAGTGAGGCCTGGGAGTGAGGAAGGCAGGGCTCAGAGAACCCCAGGAGGTGAGGCCCAGGAGCAGGGAAGGCAGAGCCTAGGGAACCCCCAAGAGGTGAGTCCCAGGAGCGAGGAAGGCAGGGCTCGGAGAACCCCGGAGCTGAGGCCCAGGAGCAAGGAAGGCAGGGCCCAGGGAACTTCAGGAGGTGAGGTCCAGAGCAAGGAAGGCAGGGCCCGAGGTGAGCGTGGGGCCACATGCGCTGAGGGGTCAGGGTTCCTCCTCACTGTAATCCACGTTTCCTGGATATGTCTCGGTCCTGCCTGCCCCTGTGTGTCAGTCAACCTCATCCTCCTCCAGCCGTGCCCTCCTCTGCCGTCACCCCCAGCGCTCTTGCCCTGACACAGCCCAGATGAAATCACTGTTTGAAAAGAAAAAGCTGAGAAGTATGAACGCTTCTCCCTGAGTGATCACAGGACACGTTGCCGACAGAGCCACAATGGCAGCCGGGTTGCCTCCGTCAGACCTGTGGGCCGATCACCAAAACTGGCTTCTCCCTGCTCCCAGGCTGCAGAGGTGCCTGTGGCAGGAGCCTTCTGTTGGTATCGTCTCCCATTGGTGCAGTCATCACTGCCGCCTGTGGGAAGACAGCCCCCCACCCCCCGCTGTGAGAACGGGGTGGTCTCCAGCCTTTTCTCTGGCATTTTGCCTGCTGTACTTGTATCCTAGGGCTTCTGTAAAGTCCCAAAGCCAGTGGCTTCAAATGACAGAAATGTATTCTCTCCCATTCGAGAGGCCAACACTGAAGTCAGGTGTGGGGGCTGTGCTCCCCCTGGAACCTGCAGGGAGGCCTTCCTGCCTCTTCGTTGTTTCTGGAGGTTTAGGGGCATAGGGGAGGAAATGACCCCCTTGGGATCTTAGTTGGAGATTAACAAGAGGAAACCAAAAGGAGGTTTATCAATGTGTATTTCAGATATACTTGGGACTCTCAGAGAATGGGAAGTTCTCAAGAGGTGGCTGTGAGTTCCAGCTTACAGAGTGGCTTCAACAAAGAACAGTCAGCTTATAGTGGCAAGGCAACAGGAAAGGTATTTGAGTCTCCAGGATAGCAATTTGGGTGGGGCGGGAGGTGAATTGCCAGCAATTAAAGGGAGTTGGTGCAGCCTGCTGAATAAATTCCTCTCATACCTCTCCTGGCTGATAAGGGACACTCAGAGGCCTCTGCCCTTCCTCCATTTGCCTAAAAGCGTGACAAAGATTTATTAACCTTTGCTCTTCCTGTGTAGAAGAGACAGGGTCCCTGTAGTCTTTGTAAATCTCTATCTTGCCTTTAAGCAAATAGAGGGAGGGAAAAGACCTCTGAGTATGGCTCAGCATCCCATTGTGTTTTGGGGAGGTGAATGCTAGCAATCCAGCCTCTGCCTTCCTTCTCACGTCTTGTCCTCCTAGAGTTACTCTGCCCTCGTGTGGCTATCTTCTTATCAGGACCCAGGCCATGTGGGACCAGGAGCTTGCCTGACTCCACTATGACCTCATCTTAACCAGTTACATCTGCATTAACCCTGTATCCAAGTAAGTTCTCATTCTGAGGTACTGTGGGTCAGAGCTTCAAAAGGGAGAACGACACAATCCAATCCATAACAGCTGCTTCGCGTGACTATTTCATTTCAAGGCCTTTTACAGTTAACTTTTTTGGTTTTGAAACTACCTTTTACTTGAAAAATTGAACAGAAGTCTTACAGTTTTAAAGTTTTGATTGCTTTATTTTGGGGGATTGGTTCCATTTTTCCTTGTGCCATAAAGCTCCATGACCCAACAGAGCGTCTTGATGTTGAACGGAGAGGGATGGCTTCTCCCTAGCTCTCTGAGAGTTTCTGAGCCCTACATCTGAGGCTTGGCTCTGAAGCCTCAGTTTTTGGATAGGGCCTTTCAGGGCCTTGTGAAGTGGTGAGTGATTGGCTTCGCCTTGTCTTCAGCATGACACTGCAGCAGCTGCTGTTCTTGCTTTTGAGCATGAAGCACATTTTAAACGCCTTGTGTTTTTCACCCATCCTTGCCAGTATAGATGTTTAACTTCTTGCAAATCCAGTACACTCTGCATGGAGATACAGGAATGGCTGACTTTTGTGAATCAGCATCAGACTGGCCTGTCTCAGGGGCAGTGGCAGATGGCCCCCCAGGCTGAGTGTGGCCACACCAGTGACTTCAAGGGTCATGTGCTGTGGCTCCCTCTGAGGGGTGATTTGAGAAAATCAGAGGAAATTATATTGACTTGAAGAAGGGGATGCAACCCAGTGTAGTAATGAGGAGCAGAGGCTGATGGAAACAGACCACTCACTGACTGTGTGAACCTGGGCAAGTTACCTGAGCATCAGTTTCATCGTCTGTGAAAAGGATTTGTTCTATCTGCCTTATATGTTTATGGTGAGAGTTGAGTATGCGATGCGGAAACGTGCTTAGCACTGTACTTGGCACATAATAAGTAGCAGCAATTGTTCTTAGTATAAAGAGCCCCTGTTATTTTTCTTCCTTGTTTCGACATTCTCGGCTTTAATTCATTTTCCAACTGGTGTCAGCATCATTTTCCGTCTTGGGACCTCTGAAGGTTAAGTTTGAGAAGAGAAAAGCAGCTAAATGTTTTTAGAGGATGTGGGTGGAAATCTGACCAAACGTGACTTTTTAAAAATAGACCTTGCCAAATATTCATGGAGTATCCTACACTAACACCGGCTATGTTAGGGTGCCAAGGTTATGGGAAATACACTAACCAGGTATTGATCAGTAATATAAATGTCAGAGAATGAAGTCCGCAGTGGAGCAGACAGCCTTGCTTGGCTGTAAAAATGCCAACATTCCTGAAACAAGGAGCCCATCATCAGATTCTTCATCTACACCCATAAAAGCATCCATGACTTGTTTTCTTATTTTTGCTTTGGTTTTCTAAGCAACCAAGAATGAAATAATGCAGTGGTTCTCAAATTTGAATGTGTGCTGGAATCGCCTGGAAGTCTTGTCCAAACAGATCCTGAGTCCTAATCTCACAGTTGCTGACTCAGTAAGGCTGGAATGGGGCCTGAGAATCTGTATTTCTCTTAAGCTCCCAGGTGGTTCTGATGTTGCCGCTCCAGGAACCACACTTAGAACTACTATGATGGAGTCCTCTGAGGAATTGTGTGATTCGGTGTAGAGCACGGGACATTTTAGTTATGAGGAGGTAGGCTTGAATCCTGGGACTGTTCTTCCTAGCAGAGTTCCATTGAGCAAATAATCTCTCTGAAACTGAGTTTTTTCCATTTTTAATTAGAAAGAATAGGCCCGGTCTGGTGGCTCATACCTGTAATCCCAGCACTTTGGCAGGCCAAGGAGGGAGGATAGTGAGACCTCTCTACCAAAAAAAAAAAAATGACCTAAGTATGGTGGCATGCCTGTAGTCCCAGCTACTAAGGAGGTTGAGATAGGAGGATCACTTGAAGCCAGGAGGCCTAGGCTATCATGAACTGGGATCACACCACTGCACTCCAGCCTGAGCTACAGAGTGAGGCCCTGTCTCAAAACAATAATAATAATAATTAGAAATAATAAAATTCATCTTATTAAGACCCTCGTCAGAGTTAAATAAGATGTTTGTAAAGCACTTATTTCACTGCCTGACATGTGTCAGTTTTAGAAGATTTCATTAATTTCTTTTACTTTAAGCTTTTTGTGTAAGTCATGTAATATTTTTGGATGATCTGGGCAGCCACGTCTGGCAAATGAATAATATTGTTTGTTTAAATATTTCCCTAAAATTCCATTTCAGAATCCCCATGCCCTTTTTCAAGCTGGTGTGTATGTCTGTGTACATTTTTTCCTTTTAATTAAGCATGTTGTTCCCCCATTTAATTCTTAGTAGGTTAAAAAGTTGCATAATAGATTGGGAGTTTCCTCCTCTAATTCTGCACATTGGAATGAATTTTAGCATATTTTGAAGCGTAGGTGATAGAGGGTGGTGAAGAGGTCACAGCTAGAGTGCCAACTCCGGGCTTTCATAATTCATGAACAACTAACTAGCATCTGGCCACAGTTTTGCCTTGTTGTGTTCTGAAGCAACCATGTCAATATCTGCATGGCACAGAATCATCAGGGGCTTCTTAAATGTGTAGATGTTAGTACCTCGTCTCTAAAGAATGTGTCAGTATATTGAGGATGGGACCTGGCCATATGTATTTTCAAGTATCAGGGCAACCCCTTTGGGTTCCCGCTCACTGTGGGAGCTTTTCTGTCCTCTCAATAAATCCTGCTTTAAAAAAATAAAGTGTCGCCCCGGGGGGCACAGAGACTACATTTCAAGAAACACCTTAAAACAGCAACTCAAATTGTGGTAAAATTATAATAATAATACATTTTTAAAAATTAAAAAAAAAACACGCCTTTGTCTAGTTCCTAATTTTGAACATGCATAAAAATAAGAGATGAGAAGCTGCCAGACATACAAGCATTGTGGAACTGTGAGTGTTAAGTGTGTTTGGCGTCCAAGTGCATAAAGACACAGAGAAGGGTTAGGAAGTAAGGGCAGAGACACAAAGCCAGGACAGTCTATTTGCGTTTAAATTTGGATTCTGCTACTTAGATAGCTGTGTGGACTCAGGTAGCGTCTCCAGTCTTCTCAAATCATGGTGCTGCTTGTGTGAAATGGCTCACCCTTGTTTCATCAGGGCCATCATGCAGGTTAGAGCTCACTGTGTAAAGTGTGTAGCACTGTGCTGAGCACGAGGCATTCCAACATGCCAACATTGTGCTGGTTCTTCTAAAATGACAGACATAGGCCGGGCTCGGTGGCTCAGCCTGTAATACCAGCACTTTGGGAGACCGAGGCAAGTGGATTGCCTGGGCCCGCGGGTTCGAGACCCACCCAGGCAACTTGGCGAGACCTCGACTCTACAATAAATCAAAAATTATCCAGGCGTGGTAACATGCGCCTGTAGTTCTGGTTACTTGGAAGGCTGAGGCAGAAGGATCACCGGAGCCCAGCAGGTAGAGGCTGCAGTGACTGGGAGCGTGCCACTGCACTCCAGTCTGGGCAGCAGAGACTCCAACTCAAAAAAAAAAAAAATGACAGACATAGAAGGTGGACTGACAAGACCCACACAGAAGTTCGTGGGCACATAGAACCACAGTGAAGCCTGTGGCTCCGTGAATCCATAAAATATTTATTAGGCCTTGGGGAAGGAGAATTCTCTAAAGATTGTTGAAGTGACTGACTTCTTACAGGTGTCTTTGGTTCAGGTACATCCACGGCTAGCTTCTTGTTATAATTATTTTTTTAGATTCAAAACTCTTTATTGTGGATACTGTATGATTAAACAGTGTTTGATTATATTGACATACATTGTCCAATCAAATCTATTGAATCAGCAGACTATTATTTTTTACTCTGCCAGAGCATTAATTTTCCATTCACTTTAATGTGACAAGATAATGTTCTTTCGTGAAAATATTAAACATTTAAGGAGAGCCTAAATGAAACCATATTAATACAGAACAACAGAGCTAATATTATACAGTAACAGGATAGGAAAGTCCTGTTTAAAAAGAAGACATTATTACTGTGAAGATGGATTTTTATTCAAAGAGTTAGAAAATGCCACATAAGTACATGTGGACTTTGATTTTTCTCAACATCTTCATGGCTTTCTTTCATCTCTCAGGCAGTTTAAAAATATTTTATTCTTTCTGCTTTGCGTGGTGCCTCACACCCGTAATCCCAGCACTTTGAGAGGCTGAGGAGGGAGAATCACTGGGGCGCAGGATTTGAGACCATCCTGGGCAACATAGTGAGACCTCATTTCTAGTAAAAAGATAATTTTTATATATATTATATTTTAAAAATTACTTCTGTAGTATGGTCTTTCCCAGCTTACTGACATGCTTCTAATTTATGTGCTTGAAATGAGTCGGGTAGCATTTTTTTACTTCCATGTGATTTCTGAAGATGTATTATGGCAGTAGAGCTTTTAGAAAGGAATCTATCAGCCACATCCATTAAACTTAAGTTTAGGAACAGACCAGTATGACCAGATGAATTGGGGTTTTCATTTATGGATCCTCTAATGTAGAGTCCCCCAAGGACAAGGGGCAATGTTAATTAAAACATCTTGAAGTCTGTAAACCACAATTACTTCTGTATGAGAGGCAGTGAGGAGCTTTGAATTATCACTTGAAAAACAAGATGAAGGAAATTTCATCTTTCTTGTTGCTTTCATGTGGATGCCAGTTTAAAGCAAACATCCTTCAGTCACCAGGATTATTAACACAATTCATTGCTCTAAAGAACCAAGGTTTTATGTTTATGATTAGTTACATAAGAGAAAAAGAGGTCTCTGGATATACATGGTTGGTGTCGTGTTTCCTATATGCCTGGGGGGAAACTCTCACTTGACACCCCTGAAGTGGTAAGAAAGTGTGCAGATTTGGGGTTTGTCATATGCATTCCACATCCATAAGGGCATGTCATATAAATAAAGTTGTTGTTTTGAACGAGGGACTTTCAATATTTCCTTCTAGGTAGGACACCGAGGAACAATAAGAAATTATCCAGGCTTTAGTCCATCCGTGGACGCTGAAGCTATTCGTCAGGCAATCAGAGGAATTGGTGAGTGATACTTTTCAATTCCTTTCTTAATGCTGAAGCAATTCGGGAAAGTTACCGTCTGAAAGTGCCTAGGCTCAGTTTGCTCCAGTTGGCTTACTTGCTTGGAGAAATTGCCAGGGATTTTCTAAAATTATGAAATAATGAGGAATGCATAGGGAACCCGGTTTTATTGAATCTTAACACATGTCATATTTGCTTAATATTAACAACTTCCACCATCACCACTGCTACCAATACCGGCAATCATCATCATCAATCATTATAAATACATTTCTTGTCCATTCTTCCTGGATTTCATTCTCACCCCATTCTTCCCTAGAGATAAACACTGTCCTAAATTAGGGTTTATTCCCATGACACTTTTTTTTTTTTGAGTTGGAGTCTCACTCCATCACCCAGGCTGGAGTGCAGTGGCATGCTCACAGACCTGCTGGGCTTACGCGATCCATCTGCCTCAGCCTTTCAAGTAGCTGGAACTACAAGTGTACACTACCACACTTGGCTAATTTTTTGATTTATTGTAGAGATGAGCTCTCACCAAGTTGCCCGGATTGTTCTCGAACCCGTGGGCTCAGGCAATCCCCCCACCTCGGCCTCCCAAAGTGCTGGGATTACAGGCTTGAGCCACTGCGTCCAACCCCCATGACACTTTTAATACCATAACTGCGTATGTATATGCATATTTTCTTGAATGATCCCAACCAACATAAACTGGAATCATACTGTGTACACTCTTCTGCAATTTATTTTTTCCTTTTTATTGTAATTTTGAGATTTATCCATGTCGATATGTTTAGCAGTAGTGCATTGATTTTAACCACATAGCAGTCTACTGCATCAATATATCATAAGATGGGATTATTGATGGAACATTTAAATTGCCTACAAATTTTTTATTATAATATAAAAATACTGGAATGACTTTTCCTTTTTGTTTCTCATTGTGCACATTTGCTAGCATTTCTCTAGAATACAACAAGAATTGAAATTTCTAGATTAAAGAGGAGTGCTTATCTTCCAACTCACTAGAGATTTTGCAGAACTGCTCTCTGAAATGACCATAGAAATGGCCTTCCTTCGGGTGATGTATGCAACTTCCTTCTGCTCCATATTCTCCCCAGTACTTGCTACAAGAATCCATTCTACCTGAGTGGGTCTAAACTTGTATGTCATTTTGTATGTGTATTTATTTCCTTCACCTTTCTACACTGATGACTGATGTACCTAATCATCCTTTCTTGTTTATTTGCTTCACTTTCACATATAAATTCTTCGTATATTTTATCCGTTTTCAGTGAAGGTATCGTCTTCCTTGTTGGCAATATTTTAAAAATAACTTCTGGATACAAACTGTCTTTTTAAATTAGAAACCATGAATATGTCTTCTCTAAGTCTATGGCTTTCTTCGAATATTTGTTATAGTAATTTTATTGCATAGAAGAATTTTAAATTTTAGTGAAATTGAGTTTGCCAATATTTTGTTCTCTAGGATTCATGCCTTTTATATCTTTTTTATAATGAGGTCATAAAGATTTCTCCTGCGTTTTTCTCCCAAAGTTTTAAATTTTTATTTTGCACATTATAATCTTTAAGGTACCTGGAATTAATGTTTATGGATGGTATTCAAAGTCATCTGAGTGTATTCCATCTCATGTGGACATGTAATTGTCTTGCACAATTTATGGAGGAACTCATACTTCCTACACTGATTTGTGATGTCACCTCCATTTTATGTTTCTCTGTCTTTCTATTCTTGGTCATGCTGCATTTGTCTCTTCTTCACCTCTCCCTGTCCCAATGCCTCATTGTCACAGTTATCATGGTTATGTAATGCCACACAGTGCCTTGTAGGGCCAGGTTGTTCTTGGTTTTTTGGCCTCCTTTGTGAATTTTAGAATCAGCTTGTCAAATCCATGAAATGCACTATTAGAACTTTATATCTATATAATATTATCTGATTTCTACATGCTTGGGGATTTATATTTTTCCCATTTTTCAATGGAAGTTATTTCTCCATTTATCTCTTTGATTGCCCTACTTATATCCAGTATTGAGTGGACTGTCCCGGGAGGTTAGTATAAAGTTGAAGGAATTAATGGTCTTTTTAAATCTCTATTGCCTGGCCTTCTTGACGTTATGTTTCTTGGTGTATTTATGCCCTTTGGCTTGCAGGCCCGCTTTGAGAAGAGGTTTTTGTTTGTGAGCACCACCTCTGACACTTTCTGAGTCCAGAGCAGGGGTCATGATGGCACGAGGGATGTGTCATGATTTGCACGAGGGATGTGTCAGATGCAGTCTCTGAGCCTGTGGGCCAGGTGGCTTAGTTACTGGCCTTGAGCATGCACAAAAATAAGAGATGAGAAGTTGCCAGACATACAGACCACATGAACTGTGGCCAGTGAAGGTTGTTTGAGGTCTAGGTGCATAGGGTGCAGAAATGCAGAGGAGTAGGGGGATATGAGAACAGAGACACGTGGCAGGGTAAAGCATGACAAGCTGGTATACTAGGCAAGAGGCCTAAACTTCATCCTGAAGATGACAGAGAGCCATTTAGGACTTCATTCCAGAGGGGGATGTGATCAGGTTGCATTTTTAAAAAATCACTGAGGCAGTAGTACACAGGATGAATTATATAGGGGCCAAGTTAGGAGGCTGTTTAAGTTATCCAGGTAAAATGGGATAATGGCATGGTGGCCAGGGGCACACTAAGGGGACAAATCCAAGAGATGCAGATGATGGCTCAGTCTAGAGAGTAGGAAAAGAGAGGCATCCAGGATGAGTCCCAGGACTCTTGATTGAATTAATATATGCATACTCTTGTCATGGACAAGGCAGCGTGGAAGGGAGACAAGTCTGAGAGAACTTGCAGTGAATTCCACCCTGGAGCACGCTGAGTTTGATAGAATGTACAGTTGAGGCATTTGGAAGGTTAGATACGGGTATTGTGGGGGGTCCAAGTTGGTCATCAGACCACAGAGCCCAAGTAGACTTTAATCTAATTCTGTTTCCTTCATGATGTGGAGATATGGAAAGGCAGCACCTTCTCTGGGAGGCCCAGCAGCCAATCAAGCACACAGATTCTTTGGTGCCATCATTGATTATGTAGTTGTGTGTAGGTTTTACCACTGATGTGTGTAGACAAGGTATGTGGGGATCACCTTGATACAGAGAAGTTGGGCCTTGAGTTCAGCAGATCTTTCATACCACTCTAGTCATGCCCACCCAAGGCCTGCAAGCCAGCCCTCAGCTTCCCTAGTCCTCTCCACAAATGGAGTGGACACAACTTCCCACATGTCTTAATACTGTAATCACCCCAAAAAAGTGTCACATGAGGTCATCCTCAGGCAGGCCAGCATCTTCTGATCTTTCACTTACAGTTTCATAAGTTCCTATAGTTTTCTAAGTTCATTACAGCTTAATCCTACTGTACTTTCATGATGTATAAAAACGGTGCCAAAAGCCAATAACAGTAAGTAAAGTCCACACCATGGGTGTGAAATGCCAAAGAGAAGTGAAGACCAGAGATAGAAATATTTATTTTAGGGTCAGAGATTTGGGTCCAACCTCTTACTGCAGCACTTAGAAGCTGTGTGACTTTGGCAAGTTAGATAAATTCCCAAAGTGGTAGTGTCTTAATCTCCATCAGTTTAATCCTCCTTACTACACAGGGCAACTGTGAAAATGAACTATGACAATGCATTTAAAAATTGCCTAGTGTAGGCAGGTTCTCAATAAATATCAGCTCCTGTTCTCTAGAGGAAAAAAATATTTTGATATCACATATGAGGATGAGAGATTAAAGATAATAAGACAGTAACGAAATCTCATAAGGATAAAAAATCAAGTTCAAAAGCAGTAGGTTATTTGTACCACTCCCTCTGCCAGATCTACAGGTAAGAGCATTTAGACAATGATTGTTTTCTTTTCCCAAAATTCTCCAAATGAAGTTAACTTTATTTTCCAAAAACTGGGCAAAGAAATGAAGATTCCAACCAGGTAAGAAGCTAGACATTAAAAATTAAGATGGCTTACTCTTTCAGGCTATTGATCATTTTCTTTTGTTCAGGGAAGATATTGAGCATCTTTAGGCTGATGATGAATAAAATAGTTTTCATTTCATTTAGGAACCGACGAGAAAACGCTCATTAGCATTCTGACCGAGAGGTCAAACGCACAGCGGCAACTGATTGTGAAGGAATATCAAGCAGCTTACGGGAAGGTACGATTCGATTAACACGACATGCAGTAAGGAGAGCATCTTTAATGTACTGTGGTTGCTTCCTCATGACTGTGCCCACAGTCTTTCGTGTCAGGTCAAGTGTAACAGAAGGTGACCAGGGCATCCAGTCCGTCAGAAGCCTACAATCTGCATCCTGGTTTTGCCTTGTACTGGCTGAATGGCCCTGGGCATGTTCCTTGATCTTCCCAGGCCTCATTTTTTAATCTGTAGAATAAGGAGGGTTGCTTGGATCAGTGATTCTGAACTAGTAGTCATGTGCTCCCTAGGGGACATCTGGCATGGATGGCGACATTGTGATGATGATCACAAGTGGGATGGGAGGGTGGACGTTTCTAGCCTCTAGTGGGCAGAGGTCAAGGTGCTGCCAGACGTCCAACAATGCACAAGAAAACTCCATAACAAAGACTGCTCTGGCCAGCCATCTGACAGAGCTTCTCTTAATAACCTTTAATGTCTAACTTTAAAATACATAATTACAGATTTAATTCATTCAGCACATGAACGTTTACTAAATGCTGAAAACTGCATATGAACAAGTGATACATGGTCCTTTTACACAGTTTATTTACTCAGCACCTATTGTTGAGTGGTGTTCTATGTCAGGAGAGATCCTAAACGTTGGAGATGTAGTATCTCCAAAAAGCAGATCCTCCCTTCTTTCATGGAGCTGACATTTTATTAGAAATAGAATAAACAAGTAAAGAAATTCAGATATAGATAAATAACTAGAATAGAGTGGCACGATAAACAGTGACTGGTGACAGGCTCCTGCAGCGAGGGTGGTGACAGAAGGGCATTGGGGGCTGCTTTGCTCTCAGGTATGACTAAGCAACACTAGGGATTCTGCTATCATTGACTGAAGAAAAGAGCATCTCAGGCAGAAAGTACAGCAAATGCAAGAGCCCCAGAGCAGAAACAGGCTAGGAGTATCTGAGAAACGGAAGGAATTCAGTATGGTGGGAACATCAAAGGTGAAGAGGGCAGAGGAAAGAGAAGGAACTGGAGGGAGGTTAGAATGGTCTTGGTGCAGTTTGGATTTTACTTTAAGGGCAGTAGAGAGCCTTGGGCAGTTTCTAAACAGAGGGATGACATAATCCAATTTTTACTTTTAAATGATTGTTTTGGCCACTGTGTGTAATGAGCTGCAGAGGAGAAAGGTGCAGACAGACCAGTCGGGCTCTTGTGTGTATCCCGTGATTTCACCCGTGGCATGATCCTGCAAAGGCCTCTTAGATCCTGCCTGCTGTGCATGTGCTCCTGGACCCTAGACTCCACTTCAATGCCCAACCTGAGGCTTCTTTATCAGATAATTAACACATCATATTGACCTCTACTTTTGACTGTTTCTGGTTTTCCCATTAGGGCATAATGTCTTAGGGTACGAATTTTGTCTAACTCACTTTAAACGCCTAGCACAGAGCAACTGCCCAGTAAACATTTGTTGAATTAAATGAATTGCCAAGCTTCTGGGCAAGATGACACTTTCACATGTAGGAACGAAAATGATCCATTGGCCTTTCAGTGTTTCCAAAATATGGAGGAAGGTTAGAGATGAAGAGCAGTAGCCATGTCTCACAGTGGAAGAGAATGAGAGCTGTGAAGTAAGACTCATGCGACAGCTTGAGTGGAGGCAGATGGACATATAATGGAGCATTTAGAGAGGAGTCAAAATAGCTCACGATGCTTGACTCCACCTCGTCTGTTTCAGCAGGAATGTGGCCCTGCTGTGCCCCTCAGTGGTGTGGTGGCAGCAGACTGGGAGGCTGTCAGCCTCTGTTCAGAGTTGGAAATAATCAAAAGCAGGAAAACAACATATTCAGTATGACTCCTTTGAATATTGAAAATGGAAACCCTGTTACCTGCCTTTGAGTGGGGGAGACAAGACTGTTTGTACGTACAATCAGTGCCAGAAGCCAGTGACAATAGAGTCCACTCTGTTGCCACTCTCAGGATTTCCTTTGTTCTTGCTGAAAAACCACGTCTGATGGCCCTCGTGCCACTTTCTTACCAGAGGCAGGTGGCTAGCCTCTATCTTTTCTTTCTGTTTTCTCTGGAGTTTTTGGGCAGTCGCCAAGAAGTGAGGCACCTGCCATAGGAAACAGCACCTGCCAATGAAGCTGGGTGTGTGTTTATGAGGGTGCCTTTTTTTCTTCTTCCCTCCAACCCAGGTATTGAGGACCTGGGAAACACATTTTAATACTCAGTTGCTGACTGTGGTGCTCATGTGACCTTCCCCTTTGGCTCTCTTTCAAAGCCTCTACAAAACAACAGCTTGTGAGTAATCACAAAATGTAGATTAATATTCACAGAAATTTTTTCAATACTTCCTGTTTATCCCTTGTGGATTGGCATGTTTTTATCTGGTTTTGGTACATGTGTTCATCTTTCACAAGATGACTTTAGAGAAAGAGAAAGCAAAAGTTTCACGTTTTCTTCCTTCGCTTTTCATTTTAGGAGCTGAAAGATGACTTGAAGGGTGACCTCTCTGGTCACTTTGAGCATCTCATGGTGGCCCTAGTGACTCCACCGGCAGTGTTTGATGCAAAGCAGCTAAAGAAATCCATGAAGGTAGGAGCCATTCACAGCATTTCTGCCCAGAATTTGAATACATCATCAAAAGTCATGGCTTTCTTCCAGTGCACACTTGAAACATTGGTGGACTTGGGTACCATTTTAGTCCTTGCTCTCCAAGTGATGGGATGATTTCGATTTCAAATAGAGAATGGTTGTGGACCCTTAAGGCCAAATGTTCCTGGGCTGAAGGACTATTGTCATATTCTTATTTTGTTTGTTTTTTGGCATGAGGAGTCAAAATTCTCTATGTCATCATCAATGAAAGTAGCACCATGATCAACCCCAATGCCAAGGCTAAAAACCTAGGATTATTCTTGAAACTTTGTTTTCTCTTACCCTTTGAAGCTCCCAAATTTACCAGCAAGTTCATTAGCTCTACTCCAAAGTTCATTGCAAATGTGTGCACTCCTCAAAGCCCATTTCTACCATTCATTATAGCCTGACCACCATCATCTCTTGACTGGACCATATCAGCCACCTCCTAACTGGTCTCTTTGCTTCCATCTTTGCCCAAATTCACTCTCCACAAAATGGGCCAGAATTATTTTTATTAAGTTATTTTAAGAATCAGATGATGCCATCTACCTGCATGCATCTCAGGTGACTTGCATAGAACACTTAAAATCCAAACTCCTTGTCATGACCTTTGTCACCCAACATGGTATAGCTCCTGTCTGTCATTGTGACTTTTAAAATTTTTCCCTCTTTCAGCCATGGTTCCTCAGAGGAGCAGAGCCAGTAGGCATGACATACGTATTAAAGGATAGATGGTGAGGAGTTGGGTACATAATTGTAGGACTGGTTAGACACAATAAAAATCTATAGGGCAGGCTGGAATTGGGCACAGGCTGAATTTGCTATCCCCAGGGAGAACCTCTTATTCGTCATAGAAACCTCAGCTCTGCTCTTAAGGCCTTCCAACTGATTAGACCAGGCCCACCTAGAATGTAGAATACCTGTAATAATTTTCCTTTCTTAAAGTCAGTTGGTAATGGACTTAAATTACATCTCCAAAACACTTTCACAGACTAGGTTAGTGATTGATTAACTGGGGACTGTTGCATGTCCAAGTTGGCACATGAAACTGACTATCATGCCCCCCCCCAATCATTCAGTGGTGTAGTCACACTGGCCTTTTCTTTGCTCCTTGAATATTATAAACTTATTCCTATGTTGATGTTTATGCATGACGTTTCTTCCATCTGGAATGCTTTTCCTCTAGACATTTTCTATCAATTCACTGAAATATATTTTCATAATTGCACCTTTTACCATCTAAAATTATCTTGTCTGTTTCTAAACATCCATCAGTATCTTTCCCATCTAACTCAAAGGCAACCCCCATCATGGCAGAGAGCCTCATGAGCTCCTCTTAGAGAAGCACCTGAAATGAGGTAGGTGCTCAGCACATTTAGTGGCAGCAAGGAGGAAGAAGAAGGGCACGTAGATCTGAGGCACAAGCCACGTTCTTCCTCTCATGTGGATGGTTACCTACCCTTCTGTGGACAAGATGCCGGCATCTGAAAAGTGGATGGAATTCGACGTACTAGAAATCTGGAAAGTGCTGTGAAGGATCACGAGGAAGAGTGCAGGGTGGTGGGTGAACCTTCTGACTGGGGGCTGACACCTGTGAGGGGGCCTGGGAGGAAACAGGCTCAGATGGGCAGAGCCACTGTGCACAGTGCAGCTCCAAGAGAGTGTTGGCACGCAGCTGGGGAGTCCCTGAGCAACTCTGAAAGGAGTCCTGTAGCAGGCAGAAACGACCCAGTCCCAGTGCCCCCACTGTGTTCAGTGTTGGCTGACAGCAGCCTGGAGTGAGCATAGCAGTGTGAACTCTGGCAATCCAAGGGCGTGACTAGAGGCTGTTAGCCAGCTGCATTCTCTGCAGCTGCTTATCTTGAAGTGAAATCTGAGCAGTTTGCCTCTTTGGCTACCACACGGGGAGGGGTTAGCAGGTGTAAATTGAGTAGGGACTGGATGCACCAACAAGGATTAGATCGAGCTCTTTTCCCTCCCAGAGCTGGGTGTGGTGGCACCGTGATCAGACTCAGGCTCCTTTGATCAGACTCAGGCTCCTTTGATCTTGAGGCTCTGTCTTCTTTAACCTGTAGTTTCCACTTCTTGGTTAAAGATAGCAGCCCAAGATCCAGCCACTATATTTTCATTTCAGTCCATTAAAAATAGTAAAGAAGGGTTCACTTTCTCTCTTTAAAGATACTTTCTGAACACGCATATGATACTTCTGCATATAGCCCACTGGTCAGGATTTAGTTGTATGGATATACTTTGCTGTAAAAGAATCTGAGAAATATTGCCTTTTGGGGGCTAGCTGTGTGCCAAGTTAAAAGTTGAGGTTACAATTACTGAGAAAGAGGAGACAGATCTGGAAGACAACCAGAATCTCTACCACCGAGAGACAGAATTCAGTCTCTGTCCTGATTTGATCCAGCTCTAGTGTAAATGACTTCCTTGTAGTCACAGTGTGATTCAGTGTTCTCAGTCTCAGCAATGCTAAGAGGTAACTCGTTTCTAAGCCATCTGGGCTCATGATGTACATTACTGGGGATTTGAAAACCTCTCTGTATGAGGAGGATGATACATGCGCACCAACCCAGTGCAGTGATGCAAGGATGAACTCACTCAAAAGTGTTAAGCCCTGTCTAGTCATAGTGGCATGTGTGAATGCTCACAAGGGTTAATCCCATTAGACATCACTTCTGATCTTGAATGGCATAGGCTTCTTCCTTTATACTATTCCTAGAATTATTCAATTGATTTTTACACTAGAGTAGGATTTTTAAAAATTTGATGTCAGTTCATTTCAGATGACTCATTATTTTTATACTAACATGTATGGAAAATTAGAAAACCACTTTAGAGCAATAGGGAACTTTTGTATTGATTTACTCAGAAGTTTTCTTACATCTGTACAAAACAAGATATTAAGACTGAAAGGCATGAAATTAAGACTTTTAAGTGTTCTAAAAATTAGGTTTTCTTTTCCTTATTAGGGCACTGGAACAAACGAAGATGCCTTGATTGAAATTTTAACCACAAGGACAAGCAGGCAGATGAAGGAGATCTCACAAGCCTATTATACAGGTAATCTGATTTTGTGCTTGCTTCACCACTGTTCACACATATGAACCAAAGTTGCATTTCCCAGACTCCCCACTCCCCCCACCCCCGTCTCTTCTCTGCATTTTGAGAAGGCAAAATTTGCAGAAAGGAGGACACATTCTAAAACAGACTCAAGACTGGCTGTTCAGAAAAAACTAGAACATGATGTGAACTAGAAACTTCCGTGTAACCTGGCATTATGGGTCACGTTTATATCACAGCTGCTATGAATTTTGCTCTCAGCAATCACTACTTAATTGAGTCAACCATTTTCATCCATGCAAGAGACTCAATCATTATATATTAATATTAAATGTTTAAAACTACTCAGATTAGACTCATGATTTTTGGTGTGGGGAATTATATGAGTTACTTAGATGTACATGTTAAGCATGTGGATTCAATGACCAGCCCAATTCTTTTTTTTTCTTTCTTTCTCTCTTTCGAGACAGGGTCTTGTCACATTGCTCAGGCTAGTTTTGAACTCCTGGCCTTTAGTTATCCTCCCACCCACTTTGGCCTCCCAAAGCACTGGGATTGCAGACATGAATCACGAAGCATGGCTCCAATTCTTTTTTATACAACAGTCCCCCATAACTTTATCTAAGTATTTCAAGGGAGCCATGGTTCTATGTCTGTGTATCAGAGAGGTCAATTGTGTAACAATTTTGCAGTAGAAGAGGTCCAAAAAAGGGGCATAGTGGCCCCCAGGCAAGCTATTTTGTGAAATGCTCATTAGAAGGTAAATACCAGGTAAATGATAGGTAGCTTTTATTATTGATATGCTAATCAGGGTCCAAGGGTCCACAACCATTCTCTATTTGAAAGTGAAGTCATCCCATCACTTGGAGAGCAAGGACCAAAAGGGCATCCATGTCCACCCACTAGGTATTTTAAGATAAAATTTAATATAAAGAATTGTCTTTAAAAATTAGCTGGGCATGTTGATGTGTACCTGTGATCCTAGCTGCTCGGGAGGCTGTGGTGGGAGGATCACTTGATTCCAGGAGTTCCAGGCTGCAGTGAGCTCTAAGTAAGTAAAAGAATTGCTTAAACACCTTTGGAGGACTGAAAAACAGAAAGAAACATGGGTGACACAGAGTATAACCCCCAGGACTGGGGGATAAAGGAAAGAGGTCATCAGTAACCACATGTTGAAAAGAGGGACACCACCTGGCGGCGGCAGGCACCTTGGAGCTCAGAGCAGAGGGTTGAAGAGCTGAGTTCAGACCTCTGGGGAGGGGACTCCATTTGGCTGGCGCTGGTCCCTCCACGGGCTTCACGTGACTTGTTCAGGTCACCCAATTGTGTCAGCTGCTGTTGTCAGGGTGAAAGACCTTCACTGAGTTAACACGGGTGTGAGTGGTAAGATCAGGCCCTTGTTTTCTCCTCCTGCCTTCCAGGCTCCCTCTACCCTGCTGTTGGTGGGACCTCACAGGGAGTGGGTTACACTAGAAGGAGACAAGAGAATTGCTTAATAACTAAGGGTCAAATGTAGATGTTTAAAAACCTCAACTCAACAAGGTTCACTCTTTTAGAAACTGGCTGTTTCATCCTGGTGTCTCGTAGAAGCCTTGAGGGGTAGACCTCCTGTGGTAACTCCCTGGAGCCCCACGTTCATGTACAATGCCAGGATGTCGGGGATGTCAACTCTGTGAAGGTGGGGATATGCATCTGTCTTGCTCACTGCTGTATCCCCAGTGCTAGAACAGTGGGGGGATAAGTTCAAATAAGAACATCCTCAACATTGGGGTTAGGGTCTTGAGAGCCAAGTGACAATTCTCACATTTAAGATGGCGTTTTGCAAATATAACATATAATACTAGCACAAAGATGCCAGAACCTCAGTTTCTACGTGGCCTCCCTAAGGCCACTAGGACTAGAACTGTATCAAGGTTACCTTGTGCTAGAGATGCATGACACTCAAGAAGGTAGAGAAGGAAATTGTCTCAGTCATGCATAGGCAGATTTGCAGAGATGGGACACAGACTACCTTGGACCCAACTGTCCCGTCACTCTTAGCAGCCACTGCCCCCTGAGCTGATGTTTTCCTGACCTTGCCTCTCCCTTTTGCTTCTAAAGTCCTTGGTCCCACTTCTCTTCCCTCACACATGGTAGTCTCCTGCCCAGGGCTTAGATTTGTCCATGGTTTGGTTATTCTTGGCTTCTGTGTTCTGCCTTATTCTGGGGGTCTCTCACTTCTTTGTTATTCTACTGTCTTTGTCTCTTTTTCTGTGTAGCTCACTCGCTAGGTGAGAAGATGCCATGAGTTCAAGAAGCTACCATCAACTCAGCCTCATAAAGGGACCAGATGTCTGTATAGTTCATCCAGTACAGCGACACAGTGGAGTCTAAATAAAGAGAAATCTAAATTTGGAACTTTTCCCAGTATTCTAAAGTTAATGGTGTGTAAGAGAACACTGAAGCAGGGATCAAGAATTCAAAAGTTCTAGTTCCGGCACCTCTGCTATTAGAATATTATATTTATTCTTCTACACTTTATTGGGCCTCAAAATATATAAAGTAGCTGTCAACTTGGATTGAAATCATTTTTTTAGTCTAATTTTCTGCAAAATATTTGGAATAAAGGGAGAGGCCACATAAAATGATTTATGAAGTCGCATTTAAATAACTCTAAAATTACAGACTACTTCCCCAAGTTCTAACAAATAAGAGCTTCATCTTTTGACTTGATATTTTCAAATTTAAAATTTTTTCTAACTAGAGTAAAGAATAGATGTGACAATATTACAGCTATTAGGTATAATGATGCCTACTAAATATTATTAGCATTTAGATAAACATATTTATAGTGGATTTTGCCTGCATGAATTGCTTTTAAAAATTATAGATTTTATTAAAAAGAGATTTTACCAAAATCACATTGGGGAAACTTCCATCTCAGCACAGTTCTTGCTATCAGATAATCCCATATCACTCTCTACAATTGTTTTTAATTGACTTGAAAGGATGAGAATTCATATGGCTAGCTTAATTGAGAATGATGCAGGCAGAGTTCAAAAAGCTACCTGGTATCACCTATATCCAGGTATACAGTGGCTGCAGGAGAATTACTGCCCCATGGATGGAGCACGATGAGGAGTTAAAACTGATGACACTGCATACCCCAGGCCATGCAGAAGGGCCACAGCCAGTCAGCCGAAAACGTGTGACCACACAGTGGCGTTTGTTACAGGAAATAGTGTGCTTTGGGGTAGCTTTCTTATGTTGAGGAGATATTAAATAACACAATTTAGTTGTATTTGTTAAGATTAGGGTTAGAGTCAATAAAACAAAAATAACAGTGACTTCAAGAAGATAGAAGTTTATTTTGATCATATGTAGAAGAAGCCTGAAGATGGGCAGTTCTGGAACTGGTATAACAGTTCTGCAAAGCTTTCAGGAACTCAGGCTTCTTCCTGATTACTTTTACACCATCACTAGTCCAAGATGGTTGCCTGAAAGTGAGTCATCCATCCATACACAAGGAAACAGGATGGAAGGATTAAGATGGGCATGGCCCATCCCGTTAAGGACATTTCCTAGCAAAGTCACATTTGTCTGCCTTCATTTCATCTCAAATAACTTAGTGGTGGAGCTGTACACAGCTAAGAGGAAAGCAGAGAATGTCGTTTTTAAGCTTGATGAAGGTCAGGGTCCATCACGATGGAAGGAGGCCATAATGGAAATGGGAAGGCAAACTGGCCGCTCACCCACCCCAGCCTTCCCATTGTCAGGTGAAACGAACCATGATTTGATCCAGAATGGCCAGATTTTTTTTCTGTTCTTTTGCATCTACCACAACACACAGTACAGTGATAAAGTTACAAGAGAATGTATCCATCTCTCAACAGAAGAACATTAGGAAGTTAAAGAAAAAGGCAAGATTTATTTGATCGCATAGCATTTCTCTGTTCTATAATAATATTTTTCAGTTTGTCAAAGCTTAATTTCATTCTCATTTGGTTTCAGCATATAAGAAGAGTCTTGGAGATGATATTAGTTCTGAAACATCTGGTGACTTCCGGAAAGCTCTGTTGACTTTGGCAGATGTAAGGTTTTATTTTTTAACTCCCCAGTAAGCTGCATGCTCAGTAATAATTTTTAGGGAGTTTAAAAATAACCAAACTGAAACAATGAGATTGCAATTTTCTTTACAAAATGGTTTGTTCATTTTATGTTTACATTGCCACCAAGTAGTATAATCTTTAACCAGGTCATAAAAGCATTCATAATAACGTAATAACAACAACAAAAATTTGTTTGCGTCAGTATATGGAAGGGCTTTGATCAGGTTTCATAATTTTCACATTTGGAAATGTTCTGATAAATCATCTAACAAAAAATAAGTTTTCATTTCCATGATGTGTCTCCATTGTTAAGGAACAGGTTTATTTTCTTCTGGACAACAAAGAATATATACATTTATTTTGTTAGCTTTTAAATTGAGTAGGAAGCATGACCTGGAAGAATTAGAGACTGGTTTTAAATTCAGAGGTAGTGTCAGTCTTGGGATTAGAAGACAGAAAACAGCTCCCTATGGCATCAGCCTTGCTTTTTGGAAAAGCTGCTGGGCTCCTAGTCATGGTGAGACCACATGAGGCCACGCCTTGCCGCCTCTTCTAGAAGGATCGTGACTTTGATGACAAAGGTGGGAAGGTCAGGGATGCGCTGTAGTCACAGCTGTGTGGAAGAGGGGAAGGGACTGAGGCCACAGCTCACCAATGTCATTCAGCTGACTACACAGCTCCTGATGTGTGAGAAAATTCCAATAGTGGGCTTAATCTGACAGTTGAGGCAGCACTTGTCAAGTGAAGCATTATACCATCAGGAAATGATTTATCTTAACTGTGGTGTCTTTTATCTTAAATGGTGAAAATCATATGAGGGTTGAGCCCCCAAACCCACATTTATTCATCATTGCTGCAAACATGCACTCTCAGAGGTATGTATTCCTAAGTGCAGTTGTTTGCTCATGGGCATGTGCACACCCACCCCCAGGGGGCAGTAGAGAGCAGAGCTCCAGGGCAGGGTCTGAAGTTGCAGGCCACCTGTAAGCTTTGAGCATTTGGAAAGTCACTCTGAGGCTTAAAGCTTTAGTTTTTACATCTGTTAAATTAAAACACTTATAGTACCAACCTCACAGGATGTTGTGACGATTAAGAGAGAAAGAATGTGATGAACTTACTAATCAACCCTTGGAGGTGATGGTTTATTCCTGTTAATACCGGTGATAATCAGCATTTTTACTATTGGGGCAGAGTGCACAGCGAAGGGAACAAGAATGCAAACTCACAGCAGCAGGCCATCAGCAGCACAGAAAAGAAACCTGACTAAAGTCAGACATCCCTGGAGGACCTGATGTTTGAAAATAGAACAAATCCATTGTTAAAATGTTACAGTGTAGCAAAATGTCCTATTTGTCTGTGACTTTCAGAACAAGATGGTTAATCTGTTTTCCTATCTTCTCCCACCTATCTATAATGTGCCTGAGTGTTTGGCATGACAATATATACACTTGACCAGATAGCCTTCAGCATTACAGATTGTAGGGACCTTTTAGGTTTTTTGGGTTTTTTTTAATAGACTTTACTTTTCAGAGCAGTTTTAGATTTATGGAAACATGGAGCACCAAGTACAGAGAGCTCCCACATGCCCTCCTCTCCACTCTGAGGTTCCCTATTATTAACTTCTTGAGTGTGTGTGGTACATTTGTTACAGTTGGGCGGATTCTGATGATTTATTATTAACTGAAGTCTGTAGTTAACATCAGGGTTCGCTCTTTGTGTCAAGCAGTTCCCGTTCCCAGCCTAGTTCTATGGACTTTGATAACCGTGTGATGTCATGTATCTACTATGACAGTATCATATGAAGTCATTTCACCATCCTAAGATTCCTCTGTGCTCTGCTTATTCATCCTTTTGTCTCCTCAGCCCCTGGCAACCACTGATCATTTTACTGTCTCTATAGTTTTTCCTTCTCCAGAATGCCATGCAGTTTTCAGACTGACTTCGTTCACTTAGTTGTATGCTTGATGGTTCCTCCAGGTCTTTTCGTGGCTTGATAGTTCATTTCTTTTTAATGTTGAATGATATTCCATTGTATGGAATATTTGTTTTACCTGTTGAAAGGCATCTTGGTTGCTTCCAAGTTTTGGCAATTACAAATAAAATTTCTGTAAATATGCTTGTGCAGGTTTTTGTTTTCAAGTCCTGCGGGTAAATACCAAGAAGCACAATTGCTAGATCACAGGGTAAGAGTATATTGAGCTTTATAAGGACCTGGGGTACTATCTTCCACAGTGGCCAAACCATTTTGCCTTGCTCTCAGCCGTGAATGAGAGTTCCTGTCACTCCCCATCTTTGTCAGCAGTTGGTGTTGTCAGTGTTTTGGATCTGAGCCATTCTAATAAATATGTAGTAGTATCTTATTGTTTTAATTTAAAGTTCTCAAATGACATATAAAAATGAGCATCTTTTCATGTGCTTTCTTGTCACCTATCTTCCTTGGTGAGGTGTCTGTTCAAATCTTTTGCCCATGTTTAAAATTGGGTTGTTCATTGTCTTCTTTTTGAGTTTTAAGAGCTTTTTATATATTTTGGATGTAAGTTTTTTTTTTTAATCACATATGTTTTACAAGTATTTTTCCCCAGTCTGTGCCTGTCTTTTCATCCTCTTAAGAACTGTGAGTTTCTAGTGCCATGTCTTTCCATCTGGTTAAAACCTCTGAGGCTCCAAAAACCATGTGATTTGCTACACATTTCATGTTAGTCAGTGGCAGAACCTGAGCTGGGACCCTGAGTCCCTGATTTTTGTGCTACCTGGCTTCCATTGGAGATAAACCATTAAGACATGTGCAGGTTGGGCACCGAGTGTTAGCATTGTCTATCTCTAAAGGACTGTTTTTGCTTTCTTCAACCTTGTCTAGGGCAGAAGAGATGAAAGTCTGAATGTGGATGAGCATCTGGCCAAAAAAGATGCCCAGGTCAGTAACAAAGCAAGGCAGGCATCTCCCTTCACTTTTCCCCCACTTGAACTTGACTGTCTTTCATTCTGTGAAAGAGCAAAAGGTGGCACCAACTAAGGCTGTCCTTTCTGGTCTGGAGGAGAAACCTGCAGCCTGGGGACCACCTACCCCCAACGTCTGCCCTCCCCAGTGGTGGTTACCATCCCCCAGCTCTTGCCAGGCCAACTTTCAGGTTTCTGCTGAAAGTGAGAAGCTTAAATACCTACTCGATGTTCTCACTGACTCTAGAATCGAGTGAAGCTCCACTCTTCTCACGTCCCCTCAGAGAAAGAGAATCGTGTCTATAACAACGCGTGTCTTCCTTCCCTTGTTAATAGCTTCTCTACAATGCTGGTGAGAACAGATGGGGCACGGATGAAGACAGATTCACTGAGATCCTGTGTTTAAGGAGCTTTCCTCAACTGAAACTAAGTATGGGCTCACATGACCACCCTGCGTGTTGCATGTTGTTTTGACCCCTGCTTTTGGGTTTAGCACACAAAAGTGCTAGAAAATGAAGTTAAAAATCGCAGTATTTTCCAGTTTATGTATAAATACTTCAGGAAACAATGGGGAGCTGTATTCTAACTCTAACTCAAGGAAGTGCTAACACTAGATGGGTTGTCCCAGAAGCTAAGTAGGCTAGCTAGTAAGTAGCAGGAAATAGACTGGGGAGGGAGGAGGCAGGGAAGGAAGGAGGTAGCCCTCTGGGAAAGAGCAGGAAGGTCATTTTTGGGGTGCAGAAGAGCGTGGCGGCACTGCTTCCTCCACCCAACACCTCTCCCTACTTAGTCACTTGTCAGAAAAGCCAGCCATTGCAGGCCAGCGTCTGTTGGTGTGTGGGTATTAATGAACATTCAGCTTTTCCTGATGTGAAGGTAAGTGGGGGATGGGGAAGGCCAGTTTTTTGTTTGTTTGTTTGTTTTTTTGTCAAACCAACAATTAAGCGAAACTGCTGAGCACTCATCCTCTCACTCACGCCTCTCCTGGAGTGCTCTAGAAGCACCAGCACCCAGAAGCCTGGAGCTCTGTGTACTGTGAACAGCTGACTCTGGCTTCCAGGTGCTAGTGTATAAACAACCACAGTGCAAGACTAAGCTTATGCAGAATTGATGAGAAAATGAGGAAACAAGGAATTGATTTTGAGTTGAGGTCTCAGCTCTGTCACCCAGGCTGGAGGGCAGTGGCAGGATCCTACCACTACCAGCAAGGCTCAGGCAATCCTTCTGCCTCAGCCTCCCAAGCAGCTGGGGCCACAAGTGCTGCCATGTCCAGCTAGTTTTTTGATTTTTCACAGAGACAAGGTCTCACTGTGTTGCCGAGACTGGAAACATAAGGATATTACTGCAACTTTTAGACTTTTGAAATCGTCCTTCCATAATTTTCACATTAAAATCACATTTTTAATAAACTAATAATAGTTCTGTATATGATAATTGCTTTATTAATGTCTTTGAAAAATAAAAACAACAACCCTAGATCTCGCTCCAAAAATTCTTTTTTTAAAAGCATTTATTGGGAAGACACTTACTTGGCTTACAAAATATGACTGTCTACTTGGTGATGTAAGTACAGGTGTTGCTTGGGGCAAATGCTGATCCAGAAATTCAGATGCTGGGAGGTGTGAAGTAGGCCATACTGCTTTAGGAAGTGATTTACTGAACACAAAGAAGTCTTCATAATTAAGAATTTCTAAGCAAATAAAACATATTTGACTAATGATCATAGTATTATTTCTGAGGTGCTGCTATAAATTTTAAAAAATAGCTCACTAGATAAGTTATTTATCATTTAACTTTTCAGGGTATTTGATATGCTTATATCCTGATAGGAGGTGGGAGAGGAGAGAAAGATCATTGAAGAAAGTGATCTAGGAAGTTCAGGTTTTATTGTAGATGATGTTCTTAGAAAGAAACAGGGGGAGAGAGTCTGTGCTCAAATTTTCATGGTTTAAAGAAGAAATTTTTGAGTTTACTATTTGGTCTGCTGCATATCAGATAAAAAACTGGAATATATTTAAGTGTAGTCAACTAGGATGTTTTAAATAATGTTGTGGTGCTGCTTTTTAGCATTTGATGAATACAGAAATATCAGCCAAAAGGACATTGAGGACAGCATAAAAGGAGAATTATCGGGACATTTTGAGGACTTACTGCTGGCCATAGGTAAGCCTCTGAGTACTAGTAAGCTGAGCTACTTTGCACTTGTTTCAATTCGACATCAAGGTACATTCCTTTTGTATAAGAATCCTGACTGATCTACCTTTATGCTGCCTATAGCCCCAGCATGGTCCATGGAACACACAATGTTCTCAACAAATATTGTTAAATGGATGCATAAGGATGTTATCTTTTTTGATCTTATTTTACTTTTTAAATTTGTATTTGGCTTGTCACCATGTTTAGCTTGTAGACTCCTTGAAAGCTGAAATATTTTATTTCTTTTTAAAATTTTATTTATTTATTTATTTGAATTTTTGTAGAGATGGGTCTCACTATGTTACCCAGGCTGGTCTCAAACTCCTGGCCTTGACCTCTCAGAGTGCTGGGATTGTCGTTATGAGCCACCATACCCAACCAAAATACTTTATTTATACTGGCATTTTTATTGAACCTTATTAAAAACTGAGACCTAGGCTGCATACAGTGGCACACACCAGTGGTCCTGCCTGCTTGAGGGGCTGAGGCTGGAGCTTGAGCTTAGGAGTTCAAGTCCAAACTGGACATCATAGCAAGATCTCCTATCTGAAACAACAACAACAAAACTGAGACCCAGACCAATTTGATAATTCACCGTATTTAGTTCTTTCTGGAAATGTCAGTGGCCTTTCAAAGGTGAGCCAAAGTTGAAGCGATGGGTCTCCTTCCTTGGTTGAGTGAGCAGGAGTACGTCAAAAAGAAATTAAGTTTCAGGCTGAAACTGTTCCTATATAGAAATGTGCATTAGCTGACGGTCAAAAACAAGTTACACCGACTGTTCTGTCTTCTTAATGGGGGCTCAGCAGTTAGCTGTCTAGGCACTAGGAGAACACCTTGCAAGAGATGTGTATTTAGAGGGCTAAGATACTGTTCAAACACAGAACTCTTGACACCTGCAGTCAAGAGTCAGGCAGTAAAGTCTAAGTGCTTATACCACACAGGATGGTTCAGAACCCTAAACCACTCCAGTTTGGCGACACTGTTGAGCTTACAGGATTCTTCTCCATTAATGCCAGGGTAGGAATACCTGTACTCTGCACATCTTGTCGTTTCACCAATGAAGTCATTTCTGACATCTGTAATGGTAACTAACAGCAAATCTGGTGAGGTAAAGATTTGATGGCTGAGGGTAATCACCCCTGGAGTGGAGCCTCTGACTCATCATTCAGGTGTTAACTTCTACCTCTGAAGGGTGAACCCCCAATTAGAGTGCTTCAAATTTTATTTTTAAGTAAGTGCTTAACTAGCACTTACTGTGTGCTCAACATTGTACTAAACTCTCTACAAATAGTAACTCACTTATGCCTCATACCAAACCTGTGAAGAAGATGCCACTATTATCCCCTTGGTAGGGCTGGTACACTCAGGCAAAAGAGGAGGCATTACATCCCTGGTCTCTCCAGGAAGTTTGGTAAAGCTGAGAACTCACCTCAGGCAGCTGGGCTCATAGTTTGTGATGTTAACCAGCCACTTTGATGTGTTGTGATGTAGACATAGGCTGACATAGTCTATATTAGAGTGTTTTAAAAGCAAATTACAGAAAATATACCAGAAAACAAGCACCCTGTCACTTCTAGGCCTCATGCTAAGAGCTTCCTCTTATTATTTCCCTTAGCTTCTGACCCTCTCTTCAGTGCCAAGAATAGGGCTCTTTATTCAACTCTTGGCTCAAAAAAAGAAAAATATATTGACTATGATTGAATTGCTGAAAGACAGGCCAAGAAAGGAAAAAAAGCCTCTTTTTAATTAAAAAAAATGAAATTGAGATTAGTCTTCATAATTAGTTCTGAGATTGTTCCAGTGGCAATGATAATAGCCAGCTAAATTATTTTCCATTTCATATTGTTAATCCTTATATTAACTTTGCTGATTTTTATTTGTTTGCTCTTGTTAAGCTATAATATTTAAAAACCTTTATTGAGATATACAAATTCTCATTCACTGAGCTAAGAAGCGTTCTTAGAAATATACATTGAATTGTGCATTACATTTAGGCTATGAAGTATATGCTTTATCAAGTAAAAAAATGCTTTATAATTCAACGAATTTAAAGTTCAAAATATGTCACACCTTCATTTTCTCTTCCAGTCTACTATTGGAATAAGTTTCTTTTTAAAAAATCTTTGAGATAATAACTCACATACCATAAAATTTACCCATTCAAAGTGTGCAGTTCAGTGCTTTTTAGCACATTCACAGAGTTTTGCAATCATCGCCACAATCTAAGTTGAGGACATTTTTATCAGCACCCCCAAAACACTGGTGCCCATGTCAGTCACTCCCCATTCCTACCTACCCCTCGGCTTCTGGCAACCATTAATCCAATTTCTGTCTCTATAGATTGGCCTATTCTGGGTATTTCATATACAGGGAACTCAATGCAATAGTCAACACATAGTTTTTGACATGAAAAACCATCTGTGCTGATCATCTTGGAATCATATAATAGAGACATATAAGTTGTTAAATAAAAACAAATCCAGATTTAGGTAAGGAGAGACTTTATTCAAAAAGACTAATACAATAAGAAGAACTCTTTGATCTCAGAAATGTACAAGAGTCTCAGAATCCAACAGAGAAGTCTTTTCTTTCATGAGAGGGATAAGCAGACCTTAGCAGCAACTTTAGGGGGAAGTTGGGTAGGCGGAAAGGCATGGTTGTTGAGGATCAACAGGAAGTATGTCTTGCTATGGCCAGCTGGATTCTCGGGATAAGCTGATGTGGGAGCATGCACTGCACTTCAGAGTTTGCCTGGGATTGGGGCCTAACCGGAGTTCAGGGACCTTGGGAAGAGAAAGGCTGCGGAGGCAGGGTCAAGACAGTGAGTAGGGCAGGGCATGGGCCATTGTGAACGCTTGGCCATGGTGATGACCTCTCACAGACTTGCATTTCCTTGCCTGTGGCCTTGGGTGCTGAACAAGCTTCCTTACCACTGAAACACACTGCTGCCTACTGAAATTTTCAGACATGAAGAGCAAGCCTGGTAGCTCAGAACATAAATCAGAGAGCAAGCTGAAGGGGGAAAGGATTATGAAAAGAATGGACCATACAGATCTAGTTGTTGGGGGGTGATTAGAAGGCGTAATAGCATAAGAGTGGTCATAATGATTTTGATCAAATTATTAAGGCTCACCTAATATGAGTTTGAGAAAATTCAGATACTGTCGGTTTGAATGGTTCCTTCTTGTCAGACATCTTCATATCTGATTGGTACTAGGTGCCACGTTTGGGTTTCTAACACATTTCTCCTCCTATTTCCCTTAAATTACATGCACAAACCAAAAGTCTTTTACCTATAGGTTAGATTAAAGAGTGTGGAAATAATCATGTTGCTGTAAATAGGCTTATTCCTTGCACACTTTTCTATTGATATTTTCACTTTATTTAAAGGATAATACATTTACTCATGTTTTTATCAATTTCCTTTTTCTTGTTTTACTTCTGCTTTGCTTGTTATTTCAAAATAAAGAGTTAAAACGTTGTAGTATTTTTTAAATGACTGAATTCAGATGGCAGGTACTAGGTCTAATGTAATTACTCTAAGCAGTCTATAAATTCTAATTCCATCATTTAAAAGAAAATCTTTGCCGGGTGTGGTGGCTCATGCTGGTAATCTCAGCATTTTGGAAGGCCAGGGCAGGAGAATTGCTTGAGCCCATGAGTTCAAGACCAGCCTGGGCAACATGGTGAGACCTCGTCTCTAAAAATAAAAAATCTTCCAATTGGAAAAATTGCTTTTAAGTGGAACTCCAGTGCCCCTTCGAACCTTGTTATTTGGAGCAACCTCTCTGCAGTTGTTAGGCCAAGTTGAGCACCAGGAGCCCAAGAGATTAGAAACTGAGTAGAGGGGTGGGGAAGAGGTGCACCCTGGGGAGTTATCAGTGTAGGCGTAGGTGAGTGGTGTGTCTGCAGTCTGGAGATGAGTCAGACGCCGTGGGAGTTTCTTTGGCAGGTAATTTTATTTTCCCCATGGCTGAAGATAATTACTGTGCTAAAGCTCTGTGCAAATATGACGTTACATGGCTTTGAAATTCCGGTTGAGCTGCCTTCATTCTAAATAAAAGCCCGTAGAGGGGACAAGGTGGAGTGGAATGACCATCCAAATAACCTATTCTAAACCATGTTGCTATAGATTAACCCAATTTCCATACAATGAAGCTGAACATTTCTTTGCTTTTCATAACAGTTCGCTGTGCGAGGAACACCCCTGCCTTTTTGGCTGAAAGACTGCACCAAGCTTTGAAGGTTGGTCGGAGACTTCATATGCATTCCTAGCGTCCCTTGAGGAGAATGTAAAATATTGCTCCATACTGATGGAGTGTTGTATTTCTTTTCCACTTTTATGGGTTCTCTTTAGGCTAATTTGCCTACTGATTTATCTCAGAGTTAATAGTAAGCTTTGTAACCAACAGAGATGGGTACAGTGAAGTGTTGCCTACATTATTTCCGCTACGTCACGGTAAGTGCAGGCCGCAGAGCTCGTTTTAGAACACCAACCTCAGACTTGACCCACAGACCCTATGACCTCTCAAGCTGCCTTACCTAAAGTAAGTTGAGCTGTATCAGCAGCCTTATGTGATGTGATGACCCTGTGACTGTTGGCTCCAGGTACTTGTTCTCCCACAGACCCTAGGACAGGACCTTGCCCGTGAATGACATACACATTGGTTTCTTAACTGGGCATTTTCTGGATCCCACATGGATCTTCCAAGCAGCACCCAAGGTGAACACGTCCTTTTCCTCCCTCGTCTCAGCCAAGGCTGCTCCCTTCTCCCGTGTCTGTCCCGGAGGAGGATAGCCCCAGCAGGAGCTGGCAGCCCTCAGAAGTCCTGTTGTTCCTCCCCAGCCCTATCCGCCATGCTTCGGCCTTCTCAGCCTTCTCTCTATTCCCTGACCATGGCAAGTCTTTCTCGTACCAAAGTTTTTGCTTATGTTGCCCTCTCCGCCTGGAATATTCCTCCTCCAGGCCTGTCGATGGCTGATTCCTTCTCATTTTCTGGTCTCAGGTGATCTCCTAAGAGGTCTCTCCTGACTGCACTGGGCCAGTTGGCTCCTTTTGGTCACTCTCCATTCTATTTCCTGGCTTTATGTTATTCCTAGTTCTCATCATTATTTCCTTAAGCAATTAGTTGATTTGGTCTACTGTCTGTCTCCACCTACTAGTACATAAACTCCACGTAGACAGATTCAATCTGTTTATTCACCATCATATGGGGCAACGCCTGGCATATAGTCCATGCCCAATGAGCGTTTATTGGGTGCATTAATAAACGGAGTCAATGTCCACCTAACTTAGCTACAAGTCTTACACTGCCCCTCCCCCTCATTATCCTCAGGCATATACCTCATTGTGTTTGTCTGTCTACCTACATAAGTATCTTTCAAATCTTTCCATTTTCTCCATCCATACTGCAGTTATTCTAGTTCAGGTACCATTTCTCTCCTTTATTCCTGAGGTCAACTCTGGATGGTCCCAGACCCTCCAGGCTTATTCCCTTTTCTTCACCCTGCACCTGCTTAGCAATTGGTCCTTGTATTGCAGTCAGAGTGGTTTTCTGAAACCACAAACCAGATCTGATCTCAGCATTCTCATACTTTAAATATCGCAGTAGCTCTCCACACTTGGGGTAAAGTCAGAATTTCATTTCATGATTAACAAGGCCTGGCCTTTCCAGACATGTCTCTTGCGGTCCCTCTTGGTTATATATGAGTCCCTGGACATGACATTCTTTCCTGCCCTGGATCTTCACACGTGTGTGAACCGACTCCTCCTTCTGGATGACTTAACTTTCTCCAACAGATCTTTCCTAATCCTTAATCTTTCTTGGCCCCCTAAAATATGCTCCCCTGGTATCCATTGTTTTCCATATGTCAGACTGTCTTGCAGTGGCCTACTTTCTTACCTGTATCCTTTACAAAACTAGAAGCTTCACAGAGATACTTCATCTCTGTTTTTCAGTAATTACCATGGTGCTGACACAAAGTAGGTGCTCAACAAATATTTCTCAAGTAATGAAGGATGAAGTCTGGTGGCAAATGAAGAAACACCACTGTGGTTGAATATTTTCCACACCATTTTATCGTTCTTACAAATATAGATCTATATGTTGTTTTGTGACCCGTGAGATATGTGTTGTGACTACCTCTCTGTCTCAACAGGGTGCTGGAACAGATGAGTTTACTCTGAACCGAATAATGGTATCCAGATCAGAAATTGACCTCCTGGACATCCGAGCAGAGTTTAAGAAGCATTATGGCTACTCCCTATATTCAGCCATTAAAGTAAGTCTCCTCTGAAAACAGCAAAACATATTTTGCCCTTTTCTACCACCTTCTTGCTCTTATATTTCTTAAAACATGAAAAATACATGACATACATTTCTCTCTCTTGGTCAACACATAAATGTGTTGTATGAGTTTAAAATAGTAGCAGCAAAATGTCCCTTAAAGGCGTAATTGTTTTTCGGCTCTAACATCCAAGGCATGCAATAAATATTCAATATTTTCTTGTAGGTTTACTGGACACAATTTTTCTTCTTTTGTGAATTATATATGCAAATTGTTGACCTGTTTTTTTATTTATTTCAGTGTTTATGACAAAGTAAGAAAAGAAGAATACATTTGGCTTTGCAGCTTAGAGTTCATTTCATTTCTGTATGTAGGAGGCTTTCTTGTTCCTTTTAACAGCTGTATATCATTCCATTGTTTGCATTTTTATACCCACCACCTCAACAGATTGTTCAATATCTTGCTGTCACAAACAATGCTGTACTTTGCATACACAGTTTCATGAGGTACAAGTGTATCTGTGGGATAATTTTTTCAGAAGTAGGAGTGCTAAGAGAGATGTAAATATATTTGTAATTTTAGCGAATATTAACAGCTGAATTCCATTTTACACTTTTGTGAGGGATGTTTGAATCCTTGCTTCTTCATAGCCTTGGCACAGTGGGTGTTTTCAAACTTTTGTGTTTTTACAATCTGATAATTGTATCCCAAGGTAGGTTTTCTGTTTTAAGAAGCAAGATCTCACTTTGTTACCTAGGCTGGAGGGCAATGTACAATCGTAGCTCACTATAGTCTCAAACTCCTGGGCTTAAGCAATCCTTCCATGTCAGCTTCCCAAGTAGCTAGGATTACAGACACGTGCCACTGTGCCCAGCCAATTTTGTACTTTTTTGTAGAGACAGGTTCTCACTATGTTGCCCAGGCAGCTTTTAAACTCCTGGGTTCAGGCAATCTTTCCACCTCAGCCTCCCAAAGACCTTCGCTGAGGTTTTGCAAGCTGTGTGGTAGGGCTCTGTCCAAGCCTCTGCCATCCCATTCACTTCTATGAATGTCTTGAGAAAGTCCACCCTGGAGAGTGCTGGATCCAGGGAGATTCTCTGATGTCTAAGCTGGGAGGTGGGGTTCCACAGATGTTCTGGAACAAGGAAGAGGGCAGCAGCCATACAGGAGTGTTTGAGGGCTGAGGGTCCAGAACTGGGAGTGGAACCCGTGATGTCCAGTCACCCTCGGCCCAATTGAGAATCATCTTTGCACCCTGGGCAGTTCCTAGCAGCAGCCTCTCTCTCTCAAGCCCTAGGAGGCTGGAGAAGCCCCTGTGAGGGACATGGCGCCCTGCCGTGGTGCCCCGTCATGGCCACCTGGGCCACCTGTCTTAGACCATGTTCCTGCATCATTGCAAACAGCTTGAGTGTTCGGTCTAGCTTTATTCCAACCCTGCCCAGAAGAGCCACTCTGGTCAGGTGCAGATGTTGGGAAGAGTCCTGCCTTCAGCCTTAAAAGTGGTCTTTGAATGCATTAATAGCAATCAGTCGACTAGATTCATTCACCAAATATATTTTTTTATCAGAGCTTTTATTTTTGCACTACACCTTTACAGAAAGAGATGCATACATAAATTGAAATCAGGTCAGGCACAGTGGTTTACATCTATAATCCTAGCACTTGGGAGGCCAAGGCAGGAGGATTGTTTGAGGCCAGGAATTTGAGACCAGCGTGGACAACATAACAAGACCTCATCTCCACAAAAACTTAGCCAGGCGTGGTGGTACACACCTGTAAATCTTAGTTACTTGGGAGACTGAAGCGAAAGGATCACCTGAGCCCAGGAAGTCAAGGCTGCCGTGAGCCAAGATTGTGCCACTACACTGCAGCCTGGGTGGCAGAGTGAGATCCCAACTTAAAAATCAAAATAAAGAATATAAGTTGAAATCAGGAACTTAAAAAAGCAACTCTCAGATTGTGCCTGGGGCTTAGCACAGATTGTATCAACTGCTCACACTCAATTCTATCTAAATCAATCCTGACACGTTACAATAGTTTCAAACATCAGAGAAAGATTCAATTACATTAACCATATTGTACTTACCAAGGCAGAAAAGTACACTCCTGCATTTTCTAAAGATTGTCAGTAACAAGGTTAAGACCAAGGCTTTCAGTTCACCCTAAGCAAACCAGAAAATTGAATTAGCCAGTGCCTCTTAGTCCCCCAAGGGCCTGAGTAATTAAGGCTTATTGTATTAGAAAACATTTAAAGTGGGCCAGGCTCAGTGGCTCAGTCTGTAATCGCAGCACTTTGGGAGGCCTAGGCGAGTGGATTTCCTGAGCCCGCAGGTTCAAGACCAGCCTGGGCAACTTGGTGAGACCTTATCTCTACAATGAATCAAAAATTAGCTGGATGTGGTAGTGCATGCTTGTAGTTCCAGCTACTTGGAAGGGTGGGAGGAAGGATCGCTAGAGCTCAGCAGGTCAACGCTGGGGTGGCCATGAGTGTGCCACCGCACTCCAGCTTGGATGACAGAGTGAGACTCCAATTCAAAAAAAAGCGAAAAAATAAAACCATTTAAAGTATTTGTAGTTTGATAGAAAAGAAAAATCCTTGACTGAATAGTTCAGTTTGTAATTTGAAATATGAGGTTTTTTTTATTTCTACCACCCAACATATATAATTAAGTTACCTCATTGTGTTTTTGCTGCTGATGAGTAGGAGCTTTTTAAATGACTGAGTTTTCAGAATTCAGAGGACAGAGTTCTATTTTGTGATTCTGTCCTCTTCTTTCCACCTGCCTAGGCTTTACTCTGCTCGTTGATACCTTTCTCAGGTGGTGACTGGTGGGGAAATAAGTGGGCATCTCTTGTTACCTAATAAGGCAATATTAATGGAAAATTTAGATAAAATTACATATTTGGTAGTTTTCCTTGGTCAACAAATTAGGTACCTCTTTAATAAATAGCATAATTTTCAAGCTCTTCATGGGAAATATAGAAGCCACATTCAAGAAACTCAAACTATGTGGAGACTTGAGGTAAGTATAAAAGATGTTAGAAGATAATTGAAGCAGTGTGTACTAGATTGAACAGTTAAGTACTAGATTGTGAGATACAGAGGATAATAATTCAGGAATTGAGAAGAAAAGAAGTTTGGGGTTAGATAAGGAATATTTCTTAGAGAAATGGGTCTTGAGTCTGCCTTTCAGGTCATGCATGTGTTGACTGCTGAGAGACTCAAAGGACTCAAAAAAAAAAACTATACTTGCTATGAAAGAAATGTTTACTATATGAATTCCTACCTCACGTTCACTGTATTTTATAAACCCCTACCTCACGTTCACTATATTTTATAAACCCCTACCTCACGTTTGCTGTATTGTATAAATCTCTACCTCAAACCCCGTAAGACTAGGCATATGTAAGGCGCCTGGTAGTAACTGTGACCGTGAAGTTACAAAATATTTGCAGTGTTTGTACTTAGAACTTTGTTAAGTTTTTGTTTATCCCATAATAACCATGTTAATTGAAATAACCGGCTTCTTCTGCTGGCAGTGTGTGAATGTTAAGCAATAAGCCCCTCCCGGACATTCCTTTGCCTGAATTATGGTGGGCTCTGCGGCACCAGCCACTCTTCTGGTGGGCTCTGTGTTATTTCAAACCTGCTTGTATGCCCGAGCTGATTTATGCACAGTCACAGAGACTGTGTAAACCGCAGCTTATCTAACATTCCAGATGGCTTAACTAACTCCACTCTGCCCGTGTAGCCGTTAGTAGTCAATCACGGGCAGCTGAGCCCGCGCCCACGCAAATCAAAAATGAACCCACCAATCTCAAGCTCTCCTGTCCCCTGACATCACCGCGGACCTAACTGAGAACTAATTCTGCAAGGTCCATGGACTTCGTTTTCTATGTCATACCTTCTTCTAATTGGATAATGTCTCAAGCCTAGGAAAAACCCGTCACGCCCAGTCCCTCCCTCGTAACTGTGTATATAAACTACTTGCCGTACTAGGTCGGGGCTCTTGTTCCTGTACTGCTACGCCGGTTACAGACATGAGCCCAGACTCAAGCCTGAATAAAGACCCTTGTGTGATTTGCATCAGAGCTGGCTCTTTGGTGGTCTCTCAGATTCAGGATTCAGGTACTACAACTGCCTCCTGTGGGCCAGAAGCCCCACTGGTCAATAGGATTTCAGCGGGGAAAGCTCTAGAAACAGGCATGCTGAGAGGCAGGAGGGAAGATAGGAGCAAGGCTCATGCTTGATGAGGACGAGAGGATCCACCTCAGGGAAGATGGAGAGATGCAATCCAAGCAGCAAGATGAGTTCAGTTGAGAGATAGCTTTGAGATCAGGGAATTTGTATTTCATTCATTCTCTGGGCACTTCATACTTCACATAATTGCAATTTTACATTTATTTGTAATTCCCTAAGGGCAGAGAATGTTTCCCCACCCCCCTTTACTTATAATTGTAATCCTAAACCTGGCCCATAGCATGCAAAAATGCTATGGGCCAGGTTTAGGATTACAGTTTCCTGTATCTTTTTTGTCTTGTGTCCAGTTCATTCTCCACAGACACAGAGGTCTTTGCAATGATCATGACACTAACCTGCTTAGAACTTTTTACTGCTTTACAAAAAAATACAGGAAATTGTGATTCAGATCTGTGAAATGAGTTGATGTTCATAAGGAGAAGGCCCGTAGCATGCAGAAATGCTATGAACCAGGCTTAGGATTACAATTATAAGCAAGGGGGGGGGATACATTCTCTGCCCTTAGGGGATTACAGATAAATGTAAAATTGCAACTATGTGAAGTGTGAAGGAAAGAGACATTGTGCCAAAAGATCATATCGCAGGTGGACTTGGCCTACAGGAAAGACTGCTGTGAAGAAATTGTGATTCAGATCTGTGAAATGAGTTGATGTTAATAAGGCGAAGGTAGGGAGCTAGGCAGCCATTCCCACAGAAGGGATAGTAGATGGAAAGACCTCGTGGTAGAGTAAACATAATGAAAAAGGAGCATGTGGGACCAGGCCAGGCTGGGGCTTTTAGGCAATGTTTAAGGATTTTTGTCTTTAGCCTAAAAGTAAGGGGAAGCAGTAAAAAGTTCTAAGCAGGTTAGTGTCATGATCATTGCAAAGACCCCTATGCCTGTGGAGAATGAACTGGACACAAGACAAAAAAGATACAGGCTGATGAGTTAGGAGGTTATTACATTAGTCACTCAAGAGTAGCTGTGGCTGGGCTGGTGGTGATGCAGAGAGAGGAAGGAGCAAGCAAGGGCACAGAAGACATGGAGGAATTAAAACTTGGGGACTGATGTGAAGAGTAAGGAAAAGGATGTGTCCAGGACAACACCCAGCTTTCCTACTTGAGAAATAGACAGTGGTGCCATTCCCTGCAAAGGGGTAGGGTTTTCCAATTTTTTTTTGTTTTTTTCATTTTGGGTGTGGGAGGAGGTTCATGAGTTTGATTTTGCTTGTGAGTCTGACTGGCAGAACCCCTAATAATTGTGTACAGCTTGAGTAGAGATGTCTTTTTTTTTTTTTTTTTGAGTTGGAGTCTCACTCTGTCATCCAGGCTAGAGGGCAGTGGCACACTCACAGCCACCCCAGCATCCACCTGCTGGGCTCTGGTGATCCCTCTGCCACAGCCTTCCAAGTAGTCGAAAATACAGGCATGCTACCACACCCAGCTAATTTTTTATTTATTGTAGAGAAAAGGTCTCGCCAAGTTGCCTGGGCTGGTCCCCAACTCGAGGACTCAGGCAATCCACTCGCCTTGGCCTCCCAAAGTGCTGAGATTACAGGCTGAACCACTGAGCCTGGCCCGGAGATGTCTAACATGAGCTCTTAATACAAAGCCAGAGCATTGCTGACTTGTCAGAAGTGTGAGTGAATTTTACATATGACAGAGCAAGACGGGAAAACCAGTCGGGGAAGAACTAAAACCGATATGAAACAGAAGGATATTGAGTTACACATTTTGTGAAACAAAGAGCAAGAAAGAAGGAAAACAGAGGATATATATTATTGCCAATTGTGTCTTACTGTGAAAGTAATGCCTAACTTCTTCACTAAATGACTTTTCCTTACTTCCTTTCCATTACCACTTACTCTAATACTAACCCCAGTGACAGCTTTTCAGATATAAAGCTTAAGAAATCAGAAGTACTTATTGGTTGAGTTACCTCAAATAAAATGAAAATATGATGATTTTAAGCAGTCAGTTTAAAAGCCAACTTTGACCTCCAATGAAGTCTTTGCATAGCGATCATGGAATCTTTGTCCTTTAAGTCTAACCTTGCATAGTATCTCTTCTGAACCAAGATCTTTGTTTGGCTGTCCTAGGTAAAAGGAGCTATAAACATCCTCTATGGGGGTGTGGTGCATTTCACTTTCCTAAGGCAGGCAGGGTAGCAGGGTATTAGGGAGCCAGATTATCTGGTTTCAAATCCTGCTTCTGTTACTTATTCATTACAAGATTTGGGCAAATTGTCTAACTTCTGTTTTCCTCATTTTACTTACCTATTACGGGGGATATAGTAACTATTGTTTAGAACTTTTGTAAGAGTTAAAGTAATGTTAATACACATTAAGCCTTTTGACTGTCAAGTGTTTGATGAATATTCGTTATTAAAATTATATTTTTTAAAGTTTTAATATTTTATTATTAAAAATTAATATTATGTGGCTGGGCACCTTGGTGCACACCTGTAATCCTTGGGAGGCCAAGGTGAGATGATTACCTGAGCCCAAGGATTCAAAAACCAGCCCGGGAAACTTGGTGAAACCTCATCTCTACAATAAATAAAAAGATTAGCTGGGTATAGTGGTGCGAGCCTGTAGTTCTAGCTATTTGGAAGGCTGAGGCAGAAGGGTAACCTGAGCCTAGCAAGTCAAGGCTATGGTAGCCGTGAGCATGCCACAGCATTCCAGCTATGGGTGACAGTGAAACTCCAACTTAAAAAATAATAATAATAATATTATATAATTGCTGTGATGTTATTTTTTTAACCCAAATTGAAATTTAATTGTAATATATCAGAAAGAATTTAAAGAAATTCTTATTTGTTTGTAAAGAAGATGCTTCTAGGCTGGAACATGGTTACACTCAGGTATGAATGAATGATGGAGTTGCAGATGTATTTCACTAAATGGTACAGCTCCTTACCCTGCATGCTGTGGAACTTGATTCATGTATGGTAGCCTCATTATTTATACTGTATCTGTTCTCTGTCGGTCTTGTCTTTGCAGTCAGATACTTCTGGACACTATGAAATTGCACTCTTAAAAGCCTGTGGTGGAGACGACTAAGATGAGAAGATGCTTTCCCAGATTGCCTGCTCCCATGACAGGCGTGTCCAGCAGCTCTGCTCACCGCTTTTCATAGTATTTAGACATACAAACAAGTGTGGATAGCAGCCTGTGTTCCTAGGAGAAATTTTTATTGTTCTATAATAACAACAAAAGTGATTATTTTAGAGCATCTCATTCTTTTTTTTGTTTTGTTTTTGAGTTGGAGTCTCACTCTGTCTCCCAGACTGGAGTGCAGTGGCCGCTCCCGGCCACCGCAGCCTCGACCTGCTGGGCTCCAGCGATCCTTTCGCCTCAGCCTTCCAAGTAGCCAGAATTACAGGCATGCACTACCACGCCCGGCTGATTTTTTGATTTATTGTAGAGATGAAGTCTCGCTGCCCAGGCGGGTCTTGACCCCGCGGGCTCAGGCAAGCCACTCATCTCAGCCTCCCAAAGGCGCGGGATTACAGGCTGAGCCACCAAGCCCGGCTTCCCTCCCCTTCTAATCAGAATGTGGCCTTGGGGTTTATCATTTGCTTTCTGCTCTTAGGAAGAACAAGGAACTGTTTTCCTTCTTGCAGAAAAACAAGACTTGTACAATAAATAGTAAGATGGAAATAGAATGGGGTCTTGCTGTGTGGAAGACTCTAGAAGCAATGAGGACTGGAGCGAGAAGGGAGCGAGCCTGTTCTAAAGAACCCAGTCCAGAGGGGAAGGGTAGTCCTGGTCTAAGCGGGGAACAGCAAGTATTCCAAAGGAGATGGCAGCTGTTTGCTGAGGGGACACAGGCCTTTTTAAAAAGTGGGGATCGAGGGTTCGAGACCCGCCTGGGCAACTTGGCGAGACCTCATCTCTACAATAAATCAAAATGAGCTGAGCGTGGTAGTGCGTGCCTGTAGTTCCAGCTACTTGGAAGGCTGAGGCAGAAGGA